>NC_051163.1:64297158-64519498 GCF_013339745.2 Dermacentor silvarum | reverse complement strand
CGTAGACCGATAGAATAAACATGCACCTCGAAAACACTTATGCCCCGTACGTCTGTACGATTTCCACAGGAATGCGCACGTACCGTACGAAAATTCATATTTATGGATAAACACAGCTATTGGGGCCCGGAGTCGTAGTCCCGAGCAAAAGTCTACTTCTCATTAATGCACCCATATATATATATATATATAGATATAATATATATATATATATCAATAAAATACACACGACGTACGTGGAGACACGTTTTGTTTTTTCTTAAACGTTTCGTTGTGGACCAGCCTTGGCCATTACATGTATCGCCCCATTCCACCTTTTAAACATTTCTAATATGTTGCTCCAATGTACAAATCTTCGTATTAAATGATACGGTTATACTTGAAGATACACGCACTGCAAACATGCACAATGTGCCAGGTATTGATGCGCACGACGTCCACCCTTGATCACCATCAGAGCCTCCATGTGGGTGGAGCAGAACTGTGACATGAGTTAGGCACGATACAAATTACGCATTGCAACGACATCGTGCGCACATGGCAAAAAAGACAAGTGAACAAACATAAGAAAGAAAAAAAGAAAAACAGAAAGCACGGGATACGATGCAATAAAATCAGGCTAAGTAGCGGAGGGTAGGCTAGTGAGGCCGCCTGTGTATTCGTTTATGCCCGACCTTACAGTGTTAAATTTATAGATGCGGAATGATTCGCGGATTTTCCGCTCATGGTGCGAGCGAAAAAACCGATTCCAATACCGTTGCCGTAATTTTATCAAATGAGTGACCAGGCATCATGACATGTTTTGATAGCGGCAATTTCGGAAGTGTTTTGGTGTGAGACTTGCGGTTATTCAATGGCGTCCTAAACGACGTTTCTGTTTGTAAATATATTGCATGTTACAGTAACACTTCAAGCACGTATACTACGTTAGGACTGCCACAGTTTAAATTGCCCCTGATTTCACCCGAACCAGTGGATGAGCTGGTGACGACCTGCACACCGTTACCATGCGCACACACACCCCGCACCGCGTTTCCTCTAGAGGGCAGCCCATGTGTTTGTTTACGACTGCGAGTTTTGAAGATGAAAAGATATCGCGTAGGTTTCTTGACCGTCTGTAGAAGACCTCGGCGGTTCTGGAAAAATATTTTTTCGGCTTTCGCTTTGTGTTAGGGTGTTATTGTGTCGTTTTCAACGTAGCAGCTACTTTGGTGGGCCGCAGAGTAAGTGAAACTAGATTAGCCTGGATGCATATTGGGAGCATGGGATTAGCGTTAAGGAGCTCAACTCTGTTTAGTTGGTCTGCGCGCTTCATGGCTTCACCAACCTTCCCGATGGGTTTTGCGTTGATGAGAGAATTTTTTAGTTTTTGGCAGTTGAAAGGAAATTATCGCGGTTGGAAATATATCCTTTTAAACCGATCCGCCTGGCTATAGGGTATTCCTGTCTTTCAATATTGGGACGTGGCTGGTATAGAAATGTAAGAGTTGGTGCCTGTCGGTTGGTTTAGGGGAAATTTTAGTGGATAGTGGTCCTTCACATGACATGACGGTAACGGCAAGGAAGTCTATAGTTGCTAACGAGTAGTGATGAGAGAAGATAATGGAGCGATGGACACCGTAACGTTGTTAATGAATCTTAAAAGACTTACCTCGCCATGTGGCCAAATCATGAAAATGTCGTCTATGAAAGGCTTATAAAAGGATGGCTTTAAAGGTGAGTTGTCAAGAAAATCATCTTCCAATATGCCCATGAATATATTAGAGTAGTTTGGACCTACCCTAGTGCCCATAGAAGTTCCGTTAATGTGGACATAGTGCTTCGCATTCTGGCACGCACACTCTCGTTAGCTGAGTCGAATACTGCACATGCAAGGCGCACCAGACTGCACACACTAAGCCCTTCGCTTCAACTTGGGCCTCCGACCAGACTGTACCGACGCGAGGCGCCTCTTCTGTGTTGGGAGTTGCCTTTACGAAAGCTTATTCAACACTAATTGGAATGGCTGACATTCCTGCATGTGATGTCTGCGGATGTGAGGAGGACATTGGCCACTCATTGTGCCGCTGTCCTCAATTGGAAGCAGAAAGACAATCTGTAATTACCGCATTCAGGAAACTAGATGATCGTCCTCTGAGTGAACAGATTGTACTGGAACACCGTCCCCACCGATCAACGGCTCAGAAGGCACTTTTGTGCTGTCTGAGAGCGTCTGGTTTGTACGAGCGCCTTTGACATTACAGTACGGTCCGTGTACGTCTCCATACCCCTACCCTCTCTCCCTCTGTCTTCTTTGTCTTCTCCATCTCCCTTCCGCCTGCGTAGGGTAGCCAACTGGACTCTTGACTGGTTAACACCCCTGCCTTTCTATGTATATATATATATATATCTCCTGGACATAGTGTGAGTTATTGACTTCAAATTGTTTATTCTAGTATAACTCCATGAGAGTACTAATAGTTTCACCGTCAATTGGCTTGGCAAAATTATATTCCCCGTAGCCTTTATGAGAGCGGAAATACCATCGCTGTGTGTATGTTGGTGTACAATGACAACATTACGTGTCACCAGAATTCTACCGCCGGCACACTACTACGTCCAAAATGTCTTTCAGAAAATGATTTGTGTATTTTATAATAAGGAAAAGTGGGCGGAATGAGACAACCGACATACCTAGATAGATTTTCACTTGCGGTGCCTATGCCAGATGTATAAAAAGGACGTCACTGACGAAGGCTGGTCCACCAGCCGAACCGTTCCACAAGTAAAAAGGAAGAAAAAAGAACGTGTTTCCACGTATTTTGTGTTTATTCTTTTGCTCTATTTCAACAGAGCCAGTGTGTTTTTCCGCCGCTACATCTATTTACAGGGTGTTTCAGTTAACTTTAGTCAAACTTGAAAATATGCAGTTGTCACGTACCGACGCAGAACCAAGGTAATGTTGTTTGCCGTCGCTTGGAGATACTCAGATTATTTTTTTGCATTCTGCCTAATTAGATAATTTATTCCTATTTTTATTCAACTTCTCATTATTATAGTTAGATGAAAAGCTCATGAGAGATTGTAATCGCATGAGAAACTCCCCATAAGCTTTCTGTTGCTCATTACGTGCTACATAAGAGTTTTTTTCCGAGTGCGAAGATGCCCGCGAATACACTCAGAACTGCCGCGAGACTGCCGCTCGAGGCAGTTTGCGTCACTTCGCGCAAAAAAGAACTGTGGTACCTACGACGGAAATTGAAAGCTTGCTACCACACCCCCTTTAACTAACAGCGTATCTAGCGTATGTACGGCCAACTTTGGAATATGCAAACGTTATATGGGACCCCCTCCAAAATTGGGCTGATCAAAATGCCAGCGATAGTGCAGAGGAGGGTCGCTAGATTCATTCTTTCAAAATACTCATCGACAGAGTCAGTAACAGAAATGGTACGTCTATTAGAACTTCCCATGCAGGCAGAACGCCGACAACTGGCTGTGCTAAAATTCGTCTACTTGTCAAAAAAAAAAAAAAAAACTAAACATAGATATAACACAATACTTGACTCAGCACCGAGGCAGAATTCTTAGAGGAATAATAAACGTACCTATGAAGTACCTCCACAGCGTCTCAATGTACTATATGCAAATTCATTTTTTCCAAAAACAACTCGACAATATAATTCATTGCCATTATCACTGCTCCAATGCAGCTGTCTAGAAAATTTTGAGCAAGGGCTCAAGGAATTCGTTTCGCAGTCTTGTTACAAAGCTGATATAATTTTACCACGTTCATGCTGTGTTAACTAAATATTGATATACTGATTGTAGTACAAATTGATGTACTCATTGCTTTACCACGCTGATATTATTGTTCTATGTTCGTGTTGTGATAACAAAAGTCGATGTACTGCTTGCGTTACTGTAGCATTTGAATGCGGTTGAATTGCGAACAATTTACCTACTAATTGCACTGATGTTCTACTGAATTACTGTACTTGTAAAGAGCAGTTGAATTGCGTACTTCATATAATGCTTCACGAGTGATTTGTAGTCATAATTGTACTGTAACCCACCCCTGTAACGGCCTGAGGACCAACATTATACTGAAATAAGTAAA
Source organism: Dermacentor silvarum (assembly GCF_013339745.2). NCBI lineage: Eukaryota > Metazoa > Arthropoda > Arachnida > Ixodida > Ixodidae > Dermacentor > Dermacentor silvarum. The sequence continues at coordinate 64,515,399 of NC_051163.1, read as the reverse complement.
AAATATATAAATTTGAAAAATGTACAGAAAAACGTTTAATTAAATACCTGTCTAAATTTCACCTGCTATCACCCCATCAATTCGGATTCGGCCCAGGTTTTCAACTAACGTACCTAGCACGGCTTTGGTTTACGGACCATATTAAATTGGCCATCGACTCAGGCTTATATGCCAGTGCACTGTTCATTAACCTTACTAAAGCCTTTGATTCCATCAGTCATAAAATTCTTGCAACTAACCACTTTAGGAATTGTTGGACCTGCACTAGCCCTCATAGAATGTTGCTTATCGGACAAACGTCAAACTGTTTATATTGTTGGATCGCATTCGCTAACTTCAAAATTACGACAAAAGGTGTATCTCAAGGCTTTTTTAATTGGACAGCTCCATATCTACATTAACGATATCCCTAAATGTCTTTATAACTCCACATTTTTTCTTTATGCAGATGACACGACACTAGTAGCAATAGATTCATTGCTTCTTTCTCTATCTACAAAGCTTAATCATGACCTCAAGAACTTGACAGAAAGGTGCGAACTCAACTCTCTCGAGATTAATCCACCTAAAACTACATTCATGATCTTTACCTCTGAAACTTCAACCTACTCTCCAGCAATTACGTTTCAATCACTTGAATTTTATCCTGTTAAGCGATGTTCCTTCCTAGGCGTAATCTCAGACTCCAACAAGAAGTGGCTTATGGGATAAGAATCCTAATCATAGCGCGACGATACATTAGTCGTCCTACTTTAGTAATCATTATACTACAACCTTCATTTACAACCATTTACTTCCTGTGCATCATCCCCTGTTAATACGGTATCCCGCACATTGACTTCCATTACAGCATTTACAGAACCAAGCCATCCGATTCATCACCTCAGTCCTTTCCGCGCCAATGCCCTTGCCCTCCTTCGGGAATATAAAATGCTTTCATTAACGCTTATGGTTGAATATCACCAAATCGTCACGCTATTCAAGGCTATAAACAACCTCATTCCAATTAATGTATTTGGGAACGTATGCCGTTACAATGCAAACTACACCAGGTTTGCTTTGAATAACAACTGTTTGCTACCAGAAGTACGCAGTAACTAGGGAAAACACACGACCCAATTTGCAGCTGTAGCGCTTTGGAACCTAACGATTTAAAACAATGTTTATCCTTTCTTACATTTAAGAAAAAAAAAGCTAATCATGTTTTTAATAGAAGGTTGTGTTTACGGTCCTCATGTTTATTACTACCGTTTTGTTGTACGTGAATTATGATAAATGTTTGCGCTTGCTAGTCCTTACTAACATCTAATCACTGTTGCTTACTCCATGCACCTTAAAACAGAAGGCCCCCTTGCAGGCTTGAGCCATCAGACCTCCTCCTGTGTATTCAACGCAATACGTACCACCTTAGTAGATAGTAAACGTTATTTTGATTGATAATGACACGACATGCCTACTGCAAGTCATGCAAAATGCGTTCGTAATACATATCAGTCGCCCACGAGAACCGACTGGAAGGGATTATTTTCCTTGAACTGGTCTTCGTACCCGAGAAGGAAGTACGAAAGACGTCAAGTGGAGGAGGCGCGGACGGATTGTTTTGCGCGTTTTCCTCCGCAAGTGTGTCCATCGTCGATAACAAACGGGGAGTGTGGTTTTCGTTTGGTCTTCTAGCATCCACCGTACGCAGCGATCGACAGCGATAACACCTTCCTGTTGACAGAAACAGAAACCAAGAGAGGACACGGGCGCTGACACATGACAAAGCGTCGTGCAGACGTGGTCTGCTGAAACCGGTGCGATCTGGAGTGCCATTGTCTGAATGTGCGCGTGGGTTCGAATTGGCGCAATGCCCTTTTTTTTTGCCACGCAGGAAAAATAATATACGTAGGACCTTCGAGTCCATATCTGATGTATTCCGAATGTCGGAAAGATCTATCGATATGTACTTTGGATGGATGGAGGCAAGCGGACCCTATAAGCCTGGTATAATAGGAGTTGTAGCAGAAAGGGCAGGAGAAAGCAAGGGAAAGAGAGAAGCAGCATGTGAATGCGTTACATACGTTATCCGTTTCATTCGGCCATCGTCTAATATGCGTATACTGTGCGGCTGGGTATAGATAAGACGGGCGAGGGTATCTCAGAACAGGGATTGAAATCAGGGGAACTGTGTGTGATAAGCGGTGATAAGGACCGCCGGTACACATGGCAGCGGCAAATTTCGCCACTCGAAAGTCGAAAAGTCAAGAGAGCAGACAACAAGGTTTGACTTGGCGCAACAATGCTGTCTGGCTTCCTCCAGATGACCGAGGGTGTGAGCCAACCGCCGCGTAAATAAGCGACGCGTTGGTCACGTGACCATACGCTCGTCGCTCAGCTCGGCACCCCATTGGCTTCAAGTGGCATAAATTTCGCGCCTCGGGGTGTTTGCAGCAGACGACGGCGGAGCAGACGATTGTGAACAGAGACGGACGTTTTCTTTTCTCCGCGCGGCTATAAACGAGACGAAAGGTTCAATAGGTGATCGTTGAGCATGATGGACCACGTCTACCAAACTCGTTCGCTGGGAGTTGGGAGCGAAGGAATTCCGGACCAGTATGCGGACGGAAGAGCTGCTAAGGTGTGGGAACTCTACATCGGAGAACGCGAGAAGCGCACGGATCACTACAAAAAGTTCCTCTCAAACAAACTACGAGATCTCGGATGCCATCACATTCTCGATGTCGCATGTGTACAGGGTAGGTATATACTCGCTTATCTCTTATCTATTACCTACCGTTTCATATCTGGATTTGGTACGGTGCACTTATCCGTCTGCATCACCACGCAGCTGATGAAAATCGTCTGCATTTCTGAACGATCGCACAGTCTTATATATGGACCCAATCCCGGACTAAAGCCTGCCGGCTAAGTGCTGTACTACAGTACACTAAACTAGATGCACTGCGTGTTAATTTCCCATTATCGTGCTCTTTGTTTACTATCATTTTTTGTGCTACACCTATTTCAATCATACATGCATGTTATCATATATCCTACATGTACTTATCCCTGCATATGTATAATGCCCAAATTCTTGACCTGTAGGGTAAATAAATTAACTGAAATATAGTATTGTATCAGCAGCATGATCAAGACAGTATCTTCACTTGCATGATGTAGCATCGCCCCACGTTACTCTCTAATTTTCCTTCACGTGGTCAGTCTTCTAGAGTTTGCCGACTGTTGTTATGCGACTGTCAGACACCGAAGGATTGCGTAGACCGTGGGAGCGGCTCCGCACTGTTTAAGGCTTTGGCTACGGATGCGGATTTCTTACAAAAGGATGATTTATCCAGGATGCTGATTTTAGGAAGGTTGCTGCTAAACACTTGGGGAAAGATCGAGGCTAAGTGCACATTAACTTTTATTTTTGTTTGTTTGTATCTAGCAGGGAGGCCAGTGGCTGTTCTTCGTCAGCTGCACTAAATATATACAACAAAATAAAACACAACAGAAAAATTATTTCCCGAAATTTCGAACACGGAATAGCATATGAGGATAGCTTTCAAATAACATGCAAGATAGTTTTTCACAGACAGTGCTTTTGCCAAGTCGCTATATTCTTGTGGTAAATAAATTTTCTTGCTTTTTATGTTTTTGTTTATGTCTTAAGCGATACACTGTGCGTGCCAATGCTTGCAGAGAACATGCACTTTCGCCCAGCATGTTCGTCAATTGTTTTTTTTAAATAAGCTGTCAGGAGGATCATTAACAAAGTTAGCCTTTATTACATTAGTATTCACTAGACTTCTTGTGAAGAACTTTATTCATAGGCATAGTCTCAAAGTAGCGCAGTTTTGTTGATGAGATGCTCCGGCTTACACCTAAATTCATCTTGAAACTGCAGCGCGCACACAAGAAACGAGGACAGTAAGGCGAAGGTGACAGACAGGCGCTGACTCGCAACTCAGTTTATTTTTGGAGGGAATGGTTACCAACTTGCCCAACTTTCAGTACTTTTACACCTAAATTTCCTCTTTTCTAAGTCGTGCGCATTTACGCGTTGGTCAAGTAAATGTCTCAAGGGTGCATTTTCTGGAAATTTAAAGAGTGTGTGTGAATGGTCTGAGAACTTTCCAGGGTGTACGGGGGTGGTGTCAAGTGGTTGTACGCACAAATGGTGTCAAGGGGGTGTAAAACTGTAAGCTCCTGTGAACACGACTCGTGTCACACGAAATCGTACACGGCGGGATCTGGCGATATTACATGTTATGATTATTAAAACGTAAAGAACACGAACGGGTTTAGGCGACCGGGAATGCGAAGCAATGCCCGCACGATTGGATTTGGATTCAGGGGTTTTACGTGCCAAAACAACTATTTCATTATGAGCCACGCCTTAGTGGGGGGACTCCGCATTTTTTTTTTTTTGACCACCAGGGGATCTATAACGTGCCCCCACTGCACGGGACAACGGAGTTTTTTTCTATTTCGCCCCCATCGAAATGTGGCCGCCGAGGCCGGGATTCGAACCCGTGAGCTTGCGATTAGCGGCGCAACACTATAGCCGCTAAGCCACCTCGGCGAGTAGCTCGCCTGGTTGTATGGGAGTCTGTTGATTATAATAATAATGTAAACGACAGTAAATTAAGAGTTCCTGTGTTTTAAAGGAAAGTTGGAAGCAAATAATATTGACAAAAACGTTATATGCATAGTTTTCAGCATATGATCGAATGCAACTTCACGAGCATCAACATTTGTACATTGCTTTCGGCAAAACTGTGAATACTATTAGCCGAGAAAACCTGTGCCTCATTACTGGAACCGTATTATAAACACCACAAAATAAGCCAAATACGATACACCACGTGATATTCACTGGGGAATGGCAAAATCGCCATAATCATATACGCCCCATATCGCGCTGCAAGTACGTGTAGAAGTGCGCGTTTGCTGTGCACGATAAGAGACCCGTCAACGTTTGCATGACTTCAACGAAATCGAGTGTCGATGTTGCAATATAGCTGGCAGTTGCATTATACATGCAACTGTCTGCTCACCGTTAAATCCGGTTGTACAAAAGTACGATTGTGCAAAATAACTATAGCTAACCGAGCAAAAAGAAAAAAAAGGTGTGGTTTGAATAATACATCATTAATCTTACACATTTATCTGAATCGCAGCGTTGACTCCGTGCTGCTGCTGGAAGAGGGCTTCAAGGTCACCAGCGTGGACGCCAGCGACCGCATGCTGAAGTATGCGCTCAAGATCCGCTGGAACCGCAGGAACGAGAAGGTCTTCAACGACTGGGGTGAGCCTCCTCAGATGGGCGCATGGCGCGCATGCGTATAGTGTACGCTGCTATTGAATCATCATCTCAGTGACGGGCATTCACTCGAACGTTCTCGCATGTTGGACGCTGTGGGTTGAGCACCAGGCCAAAGATCGGCAGGGCCCAGGTTCAAGTCATTGAACCGATCCGCCTACTTGTATTTGTTTATGACCACATCTACACCGTTTGGCAACGCATACAAGCGTTGCTACTTGTCATACAACATATAAAAAGCTTTTTTTTTCAAATACTATACTATATGCGGATAAAACCAGCTGTATCTTTCCAGCAACTTCAATTCCTCCCCTTTTCTTTTGAAGTTGTAATGATACGTTTTAATTAATGAACATTTCAATTAGGAGCATGCGAAATGAAGCTGCGTCTGCGCGCCGTGGTGCCGGTCAGCCGCCACGGTCACCGCCGCGCCGTCGTTTGCATGTGAAACAGGCTTTATCTTCCCGGTTCTTTATTATGGTTCTGACCCGTAGCTTATCGCTGCTCTGCGCGGAGTCTGTGTTGCCAATTCTCGAAGAATGCATATGCGGGCATTTGCAAGCTATTGCGCTTCTGAGTTTATATATATATATATATATATATATATATATATATATATATATATATATATATATATATATATATATATAGCTGAGAGAATTGAAGCAGCCAGGAAAACTAACAGAATTTTACTGACGCGTCGGCCGGGACCCGCCCTTCATCAAGAGTGCGATTGCAAACAGAAAGAGCTCAATTTGTACATTTTCTCCCTAAGAGTTATTTTTTTAACAAGGCCACTCTCTGTACGCGCAACTTCCTGTTCACGTTTTTGTTGTATAGATTTTTTACTTTTCATTTCTTATTTGCTTCATTTTTTTCACTCTTACGGAAAAAATGTATAACTGAGCGCTGTGTACTTGCAATCGCACTTTTGATGAAGGGTGGACCCCCGCCGACACGTCAGTAAAGTGCTGTTATAATTTTCCTACGTGCTTCGATTCTTTAACTATATATATATATAAACTTATATAAACTTATATATAATATATATATATATATATATATATATATATATATATATAAAGTTTACTTGCAAGTTTAGCTAAGCAGAACATGTAACGATCGCTCGAACGTGCGTGCGCGCTGGTGCAGTGATCGAGGAGGCCAACTGGCTGACGCTCCCCGACGACCTGGTGAAACCGTCGTCGGGCGGCTTCGACGCGGTCATCTGCCTCGGCAACTCGTTCAGCCATCTGCCGGACGCACGCGACGCTCCCGGAAGCACCCACCGACGCGCCATCGCCAACTTCCGCGAGATGCTCAAGCCCGGCGGATACTTGATCATCGACCACCGCAACTACGACCACATCCTTGACCACGGCACGACGCCCACGCACAGCATCTACTACAACGTGAGCATTTTGTGTATTTGTTGTATAATAGTCTACCGAGTAGAGCGTGTGGCAAATGGTTACTGACACGATATTTTCGACTATTAATTTCTTGATTTCTTTTTTTTTGCGTTAAGTGAAGGTCCTAGACTTCCAATAAACCCTATACCCTATTGGGTCCTAAACCCTATGGGTCCTAAACCCTATAGAAAAAAATAAATACTCAGAGTGCTGTTAATAATTCGATATAGTCGCTTTTCTTGAGCCAGTTCCATCTCCCATGAGGCGTGCATTGAAAATCTAGAAGCCACAGCACCTAGCAACCACGGTTGAATGCGATTGGATGTAACGCCGCCGCCGACGCTCGACGACGGACGCCCTTAGCAGCCGCTGTGAGAGTACGCCGCACCGCCTAACCGAACCTAACGCCTCTGAACGTAATCCGTCGCGGGGGCCTAACCTAACCTAATGCCTGTGAACGTAATCCGTCGCGGGGGCCTACGTCGCGGGCACCAAGCACAAAATGGTGGCGCGTTGCTACGGTATGACATGAGAGTATCGCCGGCGGCATTTTAGCCGATCGTGTTCAACCGTGGTTGCCAGACGCTGTTGCTTCTACATTTTCAATTTATGCTCCCGGCACAATACTGTGTCGTGACGTCACGACACAGTACGTGGTAACGTGGGAGCAGGCCGTTGCGTGAACTCACTTCGGTTTGCTTGGTCATCCGCTGTGCTTCGGTCCTCACAAGGAGTACCAGCATACAAGTTTTTCACTTCACTGCATAATCGTCGACCTCAGTAGTTACGTTATGGATCCTCACTTCTCCGAGAGCGAAACAAATAATTATTTGGGCTACCTTTTAACACTACCGTTTCAAAATGCGCGTCAAGTGCAGCGCGGCTTCCAACTTGGAAAAGGCTATTCAAAACATCACCGACAGCTGTCCCACTCTAAAAAAAAAAGTGTACCTCCTTTGGTGCGCATCTTTGTCCCATGACAATATACGGACGGGATCGGTCTCACTTGCATTTCGTTTCTTGGAAACTCTCCGCTCGCAAATTTTTTGTCAGGAATGCTATCTCCTGCTGATAAAGCGCACGCCGTTCGTTATCTGGAAGTTTCTCAGAACGCTCGATAATCGTCTTAGCCCACTCGGACAAAACGACTCTGCAAGGTTAATGAAATGCGTTTTCACTGCAGAGTGACCACATCAAGGACATCCAGACCTCGGTTCTGTACGTGGACAGAAAACCCTGTATGGTCATCTTGGACTACGTCATGGATGTGTCCGCGTTGAAGAGCAAGTTCGACTGCACAGACAGCGAGTACAGCAAGAAAGGGCGACTATCCGGAGAGCCGATAAAGTAAGCGCAGATAGCACATTCATAAGCGCCTATGTTATCGTGATAGCTATGCTACTAGTGTTTGTCACCTGAACTACTGCAACCTGACTGGATTGACAGAGAGTACGAAGCGACAGGTTACGCAAATCAAGATTGCTACGATTGCAGAAACACTATAATACGTTCCGAGGACAAGTGGGGAGAAAAAGCTGGGGCGGGGGGGGGGGGGGGGGGCGGAAATACAATTATAGCCTTGCACAATTCGTAGTACAGTCGCGGTCATTTAGTTCCCGCCTACGCAAACACTTCTCCAAAATCATTTGTTACCCCGCACTTCGCAAAACTGGCACCCCCCCCCCCCCCTCCCCGAAATGGTGACAGTAATCGACTACTCAAATTACAGATTCACGAGCTCTTTCAGCTTTTCTAGGCTGCGGACCCTACTGAATGTTCTTATACATACATATATGCATACAAATATATATATATACATATATATATATATATATATATATATATATGTTTTTAAATTTAAATTAAATTAATTTTAAGAACATTTAAGTTTAAGATGGTGGTTTTACATGCCAAAACCACCATCTGATTATGAGGCACGCCGTAGTGGGGAACTCCACAATAATTTGGACCACCTGGGGTTCTTTTATGTGCAACTAAATCTAAGCATATATATATATATATATATATATATATATATATATATGGAGAGAAAGAGATAGGAAGATGCTTCAGGCTAACTTTCGAACGTGCAAAAACGTAAAATAGAACGTGAGTTATCTACATGGAACAGGTGTGCCACCCTGAACATGTTTTTAAATTGTAGTGGGAATGAGAAGATAGCGTGTCACATTGACGGAAACGAGCATGCTTGTATCCCAAAAACAAGCACTTATATTTTTAATCTCGCTGTGAAAGTGGTGCAATAAATGGCATGTAGTGCAACCTATCTGTGTACCGTCACGTAACCAAAACGCTGCGCAGGGAGAGTAATTTTGCCTGTATGCATTACTGTATTATCCAAAATTTATTTTATCCGCCTATGGTAACTTTTATTCGCGCGAGATATTAATTTATTTGTAGCTAGGGCGTGGTTGAAAAGTGGCGCTGCCATCATGCAGAAGAATAGAATGGTGCCGGTGCATCGATGGATCCTCAACTATGCCACCTTGACATGGTGGTGGTAGTCTTGCAGTCAGCAAGTGCATCTTGCAGACTAAGATGTGTTGCCACGCGGCTGTGATCTGCAATAATACCAAAACTAAAGATATGTACGGTCATTCACATTTCCACCGAACGATATGAAGAGTAGTAAATAAAGTGTTATTTACTTGAGCATCAGCTCAAGTGCAAATGCGTGAATTTTCGGCTACCTACAGCTCCGTTCCTATAACCCAAAGTATGTTGCAATGAAATTGCTGTGCAGGAAAAGAGTTCCGGCACTTAATGCAGAAATATGGATGTCCGTAAAAGAAAAAAAAAATTAAAAACCCCCTTACACCTAAGGCAAACTTTTTCTCAAGTTTTCCATCAATATCGGTGCATCGTAATCGGTTTCTAAGTGTCCTTTCAATGTCATATTCGCTGGCCGCAGAACACAGGTGTGTGAAATGAAATGATGTCAATAGCTTTTTTCCCTGAGTGTTGTATCCTTCGCAGTCGATCAAGTGTGAAGTTTCTTTCATTCGTGCAGCTTGTGCTACAGTTGGCTTGACCGATACCTTTACCCGTTCCAGCAATTTCCGGCTGTCGTACTACCCGCACAGGCTGTCGGACTTTACGAAACTCCTCGAAGATGCCTTTGGCAAAGAGGCCCAACATGAGATCTACGGAGACTTCAAGCCACTGAGCAATGATTACACCCCAGCCTTTTACATTCACATAATTCAGAAAGTCTGACGACGTGGTGCTAAGGAATGTTTGAGATGCACTGACTACGCTTAGTCAGTGAAGTGAGCATGCACCCGTAATTGCTATTATATAGCAGATCTCCATATCCTTTTGAATCCGCACACAAATGTGATTAAAAGTGAGTAAATGTACTGTTGCTTTTTATTTGTATGGAATTAAAGGCATGACCTTTAAAAGCTTGTAAACCCCAACGACGATCAGAGATAAAAAGCCTTCCAAAGTCGCTACCCCTGCAGAGTGCAGTATTTCGCGGATAACTACACCGTTGCATATATTTGTCCGTGTGTTCAATATGCACAGTCGGCATCAAAAGTTTGCTGACGACAGGATCTAAGAAAAAGCTGAAATATTTCCACAGCCTGTCCATGAGACAAGGTCTTTAGATTCCCAACTTATGCTAGGACATGCAAACAACACATTGTTGTTCAGTTTTGCTGGCTATACAGTCACAAACTGCCGACAATAGATTGTGCGAATACTTACACCGTAAAGTAGCACGTAGTGAGCAATGATAATGCAGTGTTCTTGCATGGACTGTTTGCGAAAGGCTTATCTCTGACTGTTTGTGCTTGTGATAATGCACATGTAGCAACTTTGTAACAGCGCTTTATCTCTCGACAAGATCCGGGAGCCTTTTCCAAGCACTCTTCAAGCAACCTAATCATCACTTATGTTTCAGTGTCCTTTAGTCTGAGCACACTTGACTGCTACAATGACCAATGGGTACATTTTGAAACACACTACCAATTGGGGCAAGGCAGAAATATGCGTGTTGCCAGCTCATGCGTGTTTATTGAAAAAAAGCTGAAATCACTTCTGCGCTAAATGCATCTTTTTGTGAAGACTGAGGCTCCAGCATTGTCCTTTTGACTTTCACCTTACCTAAGGTCTCTCACTGTTTTCACTGGGCATAAAAATAAATGGACATACGATTTGCAAGTTTCACCTCATCAATGATACACTTTACAATGATCAGAAAAATCGGACCATGTTGCATAACATACCCAGTGAGCAGTAGCACGAGCTCGCGTGTAGGTAGGTGTGTTGTAACACAAAAGAGCATTAAAAAATAATTGTGGAACTTAACGTCTTAGTGCAGGTATCCAGATTAATTCTGACTATCTCGAGTTCCTTAACGTGCATCTAAATCATGATACATGGGAGTGTGTGTATTCAACCCACACTCCTAGGAATGTGGCCACCGCAGCAGGGAATCGAACCTGCCACATTTCGCTCTGTAGCAGAACGCCACTGCTACTGCGGCAGGTCAGACAAAAGTGAGAAAGACGAGACAGGTAAATAAGACTACTTGGAAGAGCGCTGGTAGGAACTACCTGTTCTGTTAAACAGGTGGAATCAGTTTTTTCTAATGCCAGCCCTATCTGACCAGCCCATGTCCAGGAGTTGGTGACATCGAACTTTCTTCACCTGGGAACTAATCAGCCAGACATTTAGCAGTCAAATACTTCCTGCTGGATCTCCCGAGAAGCAAATGGCTGGCGATGTTTTTCATATCTTCTGAAATTGATCCGACCGCGCATTTCGAAAATAGCTATGGTGAAATTCATTTACTCTGCACATTCATGCATTTTATGCTGAAACATCCAGAAAACTGGACCGAGTACCCGCGAACACCGTTGTGATTTACTGTCGCTGAGAAACTGAACGCCGAGCCCCTTGAGCTGACTGTTTGTCCAGAAGCCAAGCTTGCAATTTAGCTGTAGCCCAGATACATGAGATGCTTGTAGAAGCTGGTATTCACTCGCTTGGTTTCGAGCGTTCTGTAACTCGTACAGGAGACCATCCGTCAACGCACTGAAACGGACACTCTGTACTGTTTCAGAACTCGCACACACCTCTTTGGTTCACAGCACGATTTCTTAATGACTAGACCAGCAGCGTTGACACGTTCTATAGTCTGACACTCGGCAAAAGACCAGCGGTCGCAACAATGCAAAGGCGCCCAAGGACCTTTGCATCCAGCCGAAATGTACGCTGCTAACGGGAGGAATGAATTCGAACAACCAGCGTGCCACCGGAGGATCCACCGGACTATCGAGGACTGGCCGGTCCTCGATAGTCCACAGGGGTGCAACAGGGTAGATCATTCCAAGCGCACTCTGTTAAAAATAAAGATGAAAACTTGGTTAGGGAGCGGGCTCGGGACCTTATAATTACTGCTTCTTCTTTCGAACACAATCCTGCATCCTTTTGCTGACACTTTTACCAGCAGCGATCCTCCGCATGTCATGTCACCCCGGTGACGGCTTGTTCGCGCGGTCATCAGAAGACTTGGGCGAATTGCCGCCACCGCCTACCGGGCGGCTATCAACCTTTCGCATTCGCCCAGACACTCTCTTCGCGTCGTCTTTCCTCCTACCAGCTAGGGTGCGGAGGAGCGTGTTCCTGAAGAAGTTCTTGTTGGCGCATGTTCGACCACTAAGCCCACAACACTTCAAACTTACATCTAGGCAGCCGAAGCAGCATAGCTTGAAGCGCGGCAATATCTATCCACAATCTGGCCGTTCACGTAGAGCGCAAGGTAGCGCAAGTTTCGAACCAGTTTGTTTTGGTTTCGAACATAACTCGTTTCGAAAGCATCAGCGAATTATTCACGCATGCCTGAGTAATTGACAGTTTTGGTTCAAAACACTCAACGCACCAAAGTAAGTACGCTTCGTATGAGCGGTATGAGCTACAAAGCATGGGAGCGTCGAAAAGCCAGCAAAGCGGTCGCGCATTGTAGCTTATACTGAGCGCGATAGTACCTGTCACAGACAGGCACAAATGAAGATCCTTGGGCAATATTGGCACGGGGTGTTATCGTATGAATGGAACTTCTTTTTCTTTCTTTCGCGGGTGGAGAAGCGGGAGCATGAAGGAAATGAACCAAAAAAAAAAACGCCACAATAACCCCTTTATTCAAAGAAGCACGTCAGCGTTCATTGCATTTGCAAATATAGACTGTAGTAGTAGCAAGCAAAGCTTTACGTAGTTTTTACAGCTTTTTCGCTGTCACCAGCGAAGTGACACGCTTGTTCGCAGTCCTGTTGAAAGCCACCGGGAAGTTAAATGTTATAAAAAAAAGCTTTATGTCGGTGTCACACTGGGGAATTTCGATTGCGATCGAGCCTGATCCGGATTGAAATTCTCGACCGCGACGTACTTCTCCGTGACCGCGACTGGTTCCCTACTGCAGCTTGCTCAAAGGGACAAATGGCGACTGAGAAATTCGACCCGGATCGGGCGCGATTCGCGAAGAAAATTGCGCCGTGTAACACCCGTATTAATTTCATTGCAAATTAACCGCAAATTATGTGCAGATAAATTCAATTTGTATCAGTTGGTGCAAGATATTGCAAGTTTAAGCAGCGCAAATAACGAGGACGCAATAACATAAGCACAGGACCAGCGCCAGTCTTGTGTATATGCGCTATTGCGTACTCGTTATTTGCGCTGGTTAAATTCTTCTTCTTTAAGGGGTTTTACGTGCCAAAATCAGTTCTGATTATGAGGCACGCCATAGTGGAGGGCTCCGGATGAATTTAGACCACCTGGGATTCTTTAACGTGCACTACAGCGCAAGGACACGGGCATTTTTGCATTTCGCCTGCATCGAAATGACGCACTTACCTTAGACATCTGTTCACGGCATCCCAATAACAGTAGCCGAACGTTCCTTGTGTTTACAGGCAAATCCAAGGTGCAACTGCTGGCATAAGCGGGCTCCACTGATAGGCCGGATAATCACTTCCACACTCGGTTTTCTCTTCTGGCAGCCATAAAATGCAAGAAGTTATGCATAGTGGAGTACGCTATACATCGCTCAGGGAGCCATGCTTTTCCTTCTAAACCGCTGTCACTCGATCGCTCTCTCCTAAGAATTCCATGTATGCGTACAAACTGTCTATTTGTTAAGAGCGCTCTATTTGGACTTCTAATAAACAATGCTTCATAATGTGCAACGTTAGGACAGGAACTCACCCGCCGTGGCGGCGTAGTGGCTTTGGTGTTGCGCTGCTAAGCCCGAGGTTGCGGGATCGAATCCCGGCTGCGGCTGCCGCATTTCGATGGGGGCGAAATGCAAGAACACCCGTGTATCGTGCATTGTGTGCGCGTTAATCTTTAACGTGCACCCATTGCACGGCACAGTATATGTCAAAAGGTGATCAAAATGCCAGGTGGTCAAAAATTAGCCCGGAGTCGCCCACTACGGCGTTCATCATAATCATATCGTCTTTATGGAACGTAAAACCCCAGAATGTTTTAATGACCGGAACTTGCTCTGAATGATAGCATATGAACCTAATGTTATATTAATAGTGGAGCGATTGCTTTTTTGTATTCAAGAACTATTTGAAAAATATTCATCCGGATATTTTTGGTTGTGTCAACAAAATATCGGTGCGGGTATTTTTCGGTGCAAGCATCGCGAAAGGGAAAATTGTCATCCGCCTGACTGTAGCACGAAACTACCAGGCAACCTATACGGGTTTCTCGGGAATACAGCTTCGCAGTTGAGTAAAAATTCGCCCCGGTCCCGGATCCCAGACCAGGATGAATTTTTCCTCAACTGGGAAGCGTTTTTCCTGTGAAACACTTATGAGTTGTCCTTACTGCATTACTAACCATAATTCAGTACTTGCAATGCCCATCATGGGTGCAATCATAAGATTCTCTTCTCCCCCCAAAGTACTGACCGAGCCCAATGCTGCTTAGCTTCGGGGATCGGACGAGAACCGGCGTATTCAGCATGGTATGGCCGATGGCATAAGATTCTTTTCCTTAAAAGGTAAAACATTGTGGAATGTGATGGGAAAGCGCTTCAAGGAAATTCAGTCACGAAGTGTTAAAACAGCCAATTCTGCTTTTTCATTTTAAGATTTGTTCTGAATTAGCACATGTGCAATACCTCTAGTCTTTATCTTTCCGAGGATGCTGCCTCATTGGCCAAGCTCTTGTGAAAAAAGTTCCCAGTGCGACAACTGCAAATGAGAATCTAAAGTGAATTGCGTGTGATAAGAAACATGTCCCAGCCGCAAAAGCAATGGAAGATAATCGGTGCACTATCAAGTGACTAGCAGAAAAAGCACACAGAATGACAATGAGACTAGACATTAACATTAGCACCGTTATCTAATCTTAGTACTTGCACAAGCAAAAAACTCGAATGGGAACACGCAAGTGAAATTCCGGGCAATCGCATGCATTGTACAGAGCCAGGAGAGAAATTACTGTGAATGTGGAAACAATACTCCTCACAGAGGAGGAGTATGGTTGTGTCTATCTAGGAGGGGGTGGATCGGAACGATATGCAGCTCCTGTACTTTTTCGATTATGAACGACGCATGCGATTCTATGAAATTCATTTGCATGGGGTCCCACCTAAGTGTTTTTAGTTACAAGACTAGTCGGAAAACAGGCACCCTATTTAATGTCATCAGTGCACATTTTCCTCATCCCCAAATAGCATGACTATGAGTAACACAAATAGTATCACTATGACTAGTATGACCAAACAAGTTTCAATCCGCCCAAACCAATACAACGCAAAAGAAACTTATCCTGCACTGTACCTGTGCTGGAAGCTGACATTGCTGCTGATGTTTGTTGATCAAGGGTAGAATTTAAAAAGTGAACTCCAAGATAAAGAGACATAAAATTATGTTATGATTGTCATTTGACGCACATATTCAATAAAAACTGATCGCCAACTCAAAATGCCGCCAAATTAAAATGTGGTAGCTGTGGCTGGAATCGAAGTTCGTCAAGAATAAAGTGTCCCTAGTTACACTGCTTGGCACATTATGTTCTTGCCTGTGTCTTGGCATAACTTGTTTACTTGCCATACTTGTAAAGGATTAGAACAATATTAACGCTACCCTCACCTACTTCATACTCATAAAATTGTGGTGGATTACGACTATGATTAGCTCATTTACCCCACGTTGAGTTTACTCTGAACAAAAGTGCAAGAAACCCAGGTGAAAGAACAGGCACTAATACTCCTGATATGTTTAATCAAAGAGGCTAGACTAGAGTGAATGTTTACCTCTTTGACAATCTGGCCACCATTTGCGAAAACTGATAGACTGTAAAGACTAACGAGGTCGCAGCCGAGGAGTGTCTACATACATTCCCAGTGCATTGCTCGCATCGGTCAGTTAACAGAACTCCCCGCATCAGAGCACAACTGCGTGGTCAGCATTTTCTATCATTTTGTCAGCAAGTGGGCTTCACTGCAGAGTGCGAACATTTACTCACAGAGAGAGAGAGAGAGAGAGAACGAAAGTGGCCTCGCGACGAGGGACAGGCTTTGCCCTGTCGCCACAGTATCTCGGGCCTACTTGCCACCGACCCCTCACTCACGGGAGACTCACGTTCGGGCACTAAGTGTTTGCGTTGCGACAGCGAGGCCACAGGGTCGTCGTCTTTATCCGCTGTCTGCGCAGAAATGCGTGGAGCTTAGGCACAAGGCTGGAGCGATGGAAAGAGTTCTAGCGTGTTTTTACGTGTATTGCAGTTAGTGGAATAATGCAACACTCAAAAAGTGGATGGCAGCAGCAGCAAAGGCATCAACATATGTTTATCAACAGACCGTTGGAAACATATTTGTTTTACGCTGTTCTCTTTACAAAAAGAAAAGAAAATTAGAAGGCGCCAGTCTACATTCACGATTATTCTGTTGCCAATGCTTTTATACCAGCACATTAGTAGCAAGAAATACGACTACTCCCGTTTATGCATATGGCATTCAGTAAATGAGAATACAGGTAGAGACCAGGCAAAGCTCCCTAATTTGTCAAGGTCTAAACTTTGGAAAACTGGTTGATGACAATAAAACTTGTAAAAGTGTGCCACAGACAGGAAACTAGCCAAGGAACAAGTATGACATGGCACTACTTCAAGATGAATTTTACTGAAAGCTAATATAATCTACAGCGATTGAGGAAAAGAAAAACAAGATAACAAGCAGATGCAACAGGTAATTTTGTTTTCATATGATTAAAGTGCATACGCTTGCTATGATGTTTTTTTTTCCTCAGTACATCTTTCATTAACCATTCCATAAACTTCAGTTGGAGGTAGCGCCTTGCTTATGTATATGCATTGTTGCTTTACTTGTATATTGTGTGTAGTGCGCTTTTGCGAAGCGAAAGAGAGTGTTTAAAATGCTTTCAGGAGGCCGTAGAGCCAAAACGCACTCAATGCTCAATGTTTTGGACATTAAAAGACATATGTGACTATGTACCAGATAAATGCTTAGATAAAAGCTTAGAAGAAGTATTCAAGCTCTTAGACTGGGAAGGCTTAGGAGTGAGGATCAACGGCAAATATCCCAGCAACCTTCGGTTTGCAGATGACATTGTCCTATTCAGCAACAATGGAGACGAATTACAACCAATGATTGAGGACCTTAATCGAGAAAGTGTAAGAATTGGGTTGAAGATGAATATGCAGAAGACAAAGATAATGCTCAATACCCTGGCAAGGTAACAAGAATTCAGGATCGTCAGTCAGCCTCTAGAGTCTGTAAAGGAGTACGTTTATCTAGGTCAATTACTCACAAGGGACCCTGATCACGAGAAAGAAATTTACAGAAGAATAAAATTGGGTTGGAGTGCATACGGCAGGCATTACCAAATCCTGACTGGGAGCTTACCACTGTCGCTGAAAAGAAAAGTGTACAATCATTGCATTCTACCGGTGCTAACATATGGGGCAGAAACTTGGAGGTTAACAAAGAAGCTCGAGAACAAGTTAAGGGCTGCACAAATAGCGATGGAACGAAAAATCTTAGGACTAACGTTAAGAGACAGGAAGAGAGCGGTGTGGATCAGAGAACAAACGGGGATAGCCGATATTCTAGTTGACATTAAGCGGAAGAAATGGAGCTGGGCAGGCCATGTAATGCGTAGGATGGATACCGGTGGACCATTAGGGTTACAGAATGGATACCAAGAGAAGGGAAGCGCAGTCGAGGTCGGCAGAAAACCAGATGGGATGATGAAGTTAGGAAATCTGCAAGCGCAAGTTGGAATACGCTAGCGCAAGACAGGGGTAATTGGAGATCGCAGGGAGAGGCCTTCGTCCTGCAGTGGACATAAAATATAGGCTGACGATGATGATGATGATGACCAGATAAATATGTTCAATGCGACAGTGTTCAATCGAAATTAAATTGAATTCTGTGTTTTTTCGTGCAAAAATAATAACCTAATTAGTAGGTGGGGAATCCATAGTGGGGATCACCGGATAAATTTTACCACCAGGTGTTTTTATTGTGCACCCAGCACACAGTACACGGGTGCTTTCAATTAAAAAGCTACTTGTTACAAATTAACACTTCAGACTCGAATCCACACATCATGAGTAAATTGTTGCTTTGGAATGAAATTGGTTCTCCCCTCTCATGTCCCTCACGTCTCTAGAAGACACGCTCCACTGAGATCTGAAGGCTGCGAAAAAGCTCGGCCATTGTCGATCCCAATCCTTAAACACCACACTTGTGCAATTAAAATTAAACAAGTGGTCCACACACCTCACTGCTGTTAGGCTTGGACTTCTTGACCACTTCACCATCGACTTCAGAGTGTTCTTCGCACTGCCGCTTCGTGCCCCCGCTGGTGTTCATAGGTGATGGCGAATCGTCCCCCTGAGGGAAGGACGAGGCATTTCAAGGTTCTGACTGCCGAGCATCCTGTGGATTCAATGTTACATAATCAGTGCTCAAGTATGAGGTCAAAAAACACACACAAGGCATGCATGGCCGAGGTAAGTTTAGTATTTTCTTGAATTCTGCCTCAATGAACAAGTGCATGTAGTTGTCAAATGCCACTACGATGTCTATTTCCATCAAACTGTAATCTAATGGTGGAGTTTATGGTTTAATATCCCGAAAGAGTACGGTTGGTTGTTGGGAACATCGAAGTGAACACAAGGCACTCCCAGAGTATGTGGGCTAAAGTACAGAAGTCTTCCCCGCAATCCGGACAGTGAGGATCTATCTCTGTGTGGAGTCTAATCAGGAAGCCTCTTGATGGGTACGAACCCGCCTAAGAAAAATTTCCTTGCCCGACCCCTGGCTTGCTTAGTTTTGACCTAAGACATGCATGTCCTTACGGCTTGAAAATGGGTATTCATGTTTGTTCCCATAGTCCTCATAATGCTAAAATATGTATTTATTTAAATCAATTTCAGACTGTAGACGTTTACGGCACAATCATGCATCTATCACCATGTCATGTTTAACGATAGTAGAGCTTCGTCGTAAAATAATTTGGAAATTACTCCGATGCTGTACAAATGAATGCCTACTTAAGTCAACTGCCACTGCCTAGAACACTAGGTGAGAACTGCCCAATGTGTTGCTGTTAGCCTCCCTCCTGCCATCAATTTGTGCGAAGTGCTAAAACAAAATCTTTGTTACACAAACGTAGATGAGCAACGGGACAGTGAATGTGGAACACTCACCTTGTCCGACTAAGAACAGGCAAAAAAAATGCTGTGCATGTAAAAAGACACTACACGTCAGAAATCTAACGCTGTGCCAACTAAAAAAATGTTCGTTCAAAATGTTTATTTCCAGCAATGCAGCCCAACTTATGCAACTGTACATCAATTTTCTCGGCAAATTAGTGGTTCAACACTGCAGCTGCCAGACATTGCAGTTTCTGTACGAAAAATTCCACTGCAAAGGGCAAACATGACATTGCAGAATCGTCTTGGATCAATGCCAGCTATGTCCATCAGAGCAAAGCTGTCTCACCTACAACATAGTGTAAGCAAGTAATGAAACTAGAGTTGCAAAATGCAGTATACTTTGCTAAAACTAGGGCTGCAATTATGTTCCGTGTTATTGCCTTTATAAAATCGCCGGCCCTTCCTCTCCGGAAAATGGGGGGTAAGCGAAGGTTGTCCAGTATGCACCTTGAGTTTGACGGTTATGTTACTTGTGAGTAACTTGACCTTGAGCAAGGGAAGGTCAGGTGATCTGCTCGGCGTTGGCGGAGTGCCGAAGCTTCAGCGGCTCGCACCGTACGATCGGCCCGTCGACGACGCGCCTTTTCACGGGCGATCTCCCGTCGGCACTCGGCGAGTGCTGCCTGTTGTTCGTGGGTACGCACAATACGTGGCACCGTGCCTAATGACTCACGCTGCGGCGCCGGCAAGCCGCCGCTGGAGCCGGAGATTTAGCGTTACATCGCCGGCGCAGGCTAGCGTATACAAGCTTCGCTTGAATACAGAAGCTTCAATGAAATACAGACATGCTAGCACAAAGAGATATATGCTCACGAAAAACAGCAGAGATCCCCGCTCAAACATGTGTGCCCCGACTCAGAGAGTGCTTGCTAATGTCACTTGAACAGATCTCACAAACCGATCTACTATAGCGTGCCTCGAGTACCAGGCTTACCGGAACCCGAGTAAAATGCTAAATTAGCAACACCAAATACAAAACTTAACAAGAGCTCATGGTACAGTTTATTTTACACCCATAAAGCACAATCTTTTGATGCAAGCTGCACCAAGTCTTCACATACAAGCGTCACAAGTCTTTTCATGCTAAAGCTGCAAGTGCACACCGCTGGATGTGAGCCTGTTGTAATAGTAAATCAGCATCAAGCCTAGTCACGAAATGCCTGCAGAGACAGTCTTACCACTTCTGAATACAAGTGTACCTATTGACGGTAGCCTCAGGAAGCGCGTTGACCACTTCTTGACCCATAAAAGCCATTGATCCCAGCTGGGTCTGTATGCTAAGCTTTACTACAACAAGGAATTAAGTGAAGCATTCATTTTAGCGAATGCATTTCACTGCACACAAAGCTCCCACGAAGGAGTTAGTCACAAATTCGTAATTTTTTAATGTGGTCACCGCGTTGATCCTCACTGACAGATGAGGTTTCGTCAAGAAACTGACTATAGGGAGGGGGCCCTTCACTATCGCCACAGCACTATATTGACGGGTAACAACAGCCAATCAAGAATCTGTAGTGAGTGAAACAACTTTATTGAAACCCACGGATTGAGGCCTGGGCCTAGACCGCGCCACGGTCGGTAGAGAGACCCTGTCTCCCAGCCACGTCTCGAGCTGACTGGATGTCCCATAGTTGGTCTTGCAGATCTAATAGACCACTGTCGGAGGGTCTCTTGCTAGACGCATGGCCTCAGAGTTGGCAGACGATAGAGGCAATGCGTGCTTTTTCACGTTTCTTAGGCGACATAGGCCTGGACTCACGCTTGTGATAAAATTTATGCAATGTGTCACTTTCACCTCGTTCCTTCCATTATCCTCTCCCATTGTGACCCTCTTTCTTCCCCTCTTCCCCTTCCCTCACGTAGAGTAGCAGGCCAGATGCTCCATTTTCCGGCCGACCTCTCTACATTTTCCAATCATTAAACTACTTCTGAGCTGATCAGCGCGGCTTTCCACCGCGCCCCAAGCGGTTCTGAGGAGACTACATTTTTATCCTGTACGCGCGCGCATTCTCATAGAATATTTTCTAGGGTGGCGTGTTCTGTCCTACATAGTTACACAAGTCATTTGGGTACAGTTCGGGGTAGATGCGATGTAGGTGCACCGGGTTGGGGAAAGCTCTGGTTTGAAGTCGCCTCCAGTCAACCGCCTGAGATCTGTAATTTGGAGCTAGGAGTTTGGAATCTGCACCTCGACTTTTGGTAGAAGCGGGTGATGTCACAGAATCTGAACATTCTGTCCCTCTCCTTCCAGGCCCCTCCTCCCGTTCTTTCGGGGCATGCTTATTCGCGAGCGCGGTAAACGAGACTTCGCGCGACGGATGGCTACGAAGAGTGTCACATGAATCGTCTGCCTGGAAGACCTGAGAGAAGAAACGTAACTCCCAGTGATACGACCTCCTCCCCCCCCCCCCCCCAGTGAAAACTTGAAACATAACGAACATGAACTTAAATAAAACTAATATAAACTGAAACAACACCTTTAATTGTGAGCTCGTCATCGCTACATATAAGGAGCGGCACAAGCGCCTGCATGAAATCGCTCGATATATGCAACGTGACTGTTCACAAAAAAAAGAAAAAAAAAGAAAATGAAATCATGTGCACCGAGATTCGGCGGCGTGCGCGGCCATCTTGGAGGCTGGTGCGTTTCACCGATTCCGCTAGGTGCGCTTAGAGCCAAAGCCGGCCGTAGGGGCCTACGGGAGTGTCCACTCCTTACCTTGACTAAGGGCATGTCACAAAATATTTCATCTGGCGTGCTAGCTGTTAGCTAAGACCTGGCCATTGAATCAACTGCGTCGCCAGTGCTTGGCTTCTTGCAATTCCTTGAAGGCCGTCATGTAGCTTTGTTAGGACTTCATTCTGTAGGCATTGAGAAATGTCTACAAATCTCTCAGGTACCTTTAGGAACGGTCCTTCACACTCGGCTATCATTACTCTATCTTGTCAGTATGGCGCTTGATCAGAAGAAAGATTCGGGTTTCGCAAGCCAACCACCGCAACATAACTGACGCAATGTTTTGCACACATCTGCTTCTTGAGCCTCTTTCACTCTCTCGAACAAGTTGCTTCCCGTTTTCAGGCTTTGAAAGCATGATTTGGCCAACGATTACACATTCGCCCACGGAAAGTTCTCCGGTTAGCCGTTTGCCTTTTGCAAGTAGTGCCCGTGAAAGAGCGCACGCAGTGACAGTGTATTTTCCGGGAACTTGCTCGACACGAAAGTTATAACGCATTAGGGCGCCGATATAGTGCGGAGTAACGATGGCGAGCATCAAGCGCGGCGCAGTTACACTACGCCTCCGCAAAGTGCACGCTCTAGAGTCTAACCAAGGTGCCATAGAAGCCCATACGTCCTGTAATGGCGGCTTGTGGAGGCATGGCAACGCCATCTACATTTCGCGGGGCCAACTTCTCGGCGGAAAAAAAATAAACATTTGCCGTTCGACGTTGCTGGGCCAAGCAGTCTACTGCGCTAGTTCACATCACGTCGCTATGAAATACCATATAAAGAGCACACAGCAATGGAAATAAAGCGTAGTAATTAAGTGAGAGCATTGGCCACAACATCGCGTCACAGTCGAACCTGAATACACCTATCTCTACTTATGGACCTCATTCTACAAAGGCACGCGTTACACTGGTGAGCCTTGATATTTTTGCATGAACTCAGAGCACTGGGTTCACCCAGATTTTGAACGAAGTAGCATATATCATAGCAGAAATAGCATGCGTCCTTAGCACCAACACAAAGCTTTTATTTCGTAGTTAAGATAAAATGAACAATATATAAGAATGTATACATTGAAATTATTCGCAAAATACCACACTTTATTCTTCACTAACACAGCACGCTTTCCACCTATAGTTCTTCTCTGGTACTGAGGACATAGCTAAAACGTAATATTTAGTGAAAAGACAGTCAAAAAAGTTATTCACCAGACCTTATAAATTTAACACTATATTTATAGCCATTATTTTCTATGGGAACGCATAAGATAGTTTTGACGACATTACAGTGTTGAATATGGTAATACTATCTCGGCATACCTCAGAACACATCGCCACGAGCAAACTTCAGAAAGCCTGCACCATTGTGTATTCATAATTATTCGTTGATAGAATCAAACAGCCTGTGACTTAACACTTTCCTATTCTAATAGGATTGTCTGTATTTTTTTTCAAACGTTTCCATTGGAGACGTATTGAATGCATAATTTTCAACAACTAGTCTTTTTCCCCACGAGATGTGGTCGCGCTTCAATCGCATGACCGTAATAGATGGCTTGCACTGACGTCCTTGTAGCCGCCATGTTGGTGCACAGACACGATGATAAGCTGGGTCCATAACGTAACGTGAAAGCTTCCAATAAGATGGATTGGACAGAAGTGCTCGTAGTCGCCATGTTGGTGCACCGACATGGTGATAAGGTGGGTGCGTGACGTCACGTGAAAGCTATCAATTGATGTCGCTGCTCATTGGCTTGAAACCGTATTTCAGCCTCGCCTTCGCGACCACGTAAATTGACGTTAGTCTAGTTTCACCGCGCATCCAGCGTGCCTGGCGGCGTTCGGCGCGTTTTGGCGTGGCCAGCGCGGGAATAGAACATGTCCTAGCTCACGACGAAGCCTCTAGACTAGTGTGCACTGAGTGCATCGCGTGCTGTCTGGTCGGCCGCATGCCTTCACTTCGGGTACATGGAAAAGATCGCGCTGAGTTTGCAGCTTCGCCAAACGAAACAGCCCTCGCTCACTACGCACCAATGCGCATGCGCTGAATGATCGCCGGGCTACTGCCCCGGGCCACGTTCACTGCACTTAATTATACAGGGGACCCATTTTTGGCCATCCTGCCGTCACCGATATAACGTATCGGACTTCGCTGGCCTCTGCCAGACAAGCTTTAGACTCTGCCTAAAGCGTTGTACACGTGGAGGAAGCACAGCAAGAGACATCTTTCTTACTAACAAAGATAGCAGATACTTAAGGCCGCTTTCAAAGATAGCCTCAATTCTTCTGATGTGTTCATCAACCCATTCAGCAGCCCACGTCAAAGCTAAGGCCTCCTTTTCCACTTGCGCATAGCACTGCTCAGTTTTCGCGAGCGATCGCGAGGCAAAACGCGACTGGTCGTCGCTCGCCATTACGTTGTGTTTGGAAAAGGACAGCACCAAGGCCCGAAGGTCAATCGTTCGGAGTCTAGGGTCATACAGTGCCATACACACAGCATAGCAGATTAGGGCCTTCAGCTTTTCAAAGGCGGTGTTCTGCGCAAGGACTCAAATCCATTTGGTTTCTTTTGTAAAGCGCGCCTTTAGAGGGTCGTTACATGTTGCCAAGTGTGGCAAACATTGTACAAGATGATTAGCCATGCCAAGAACACTGCGTAACTGTTACGCTGCTTGGAGGCTCTAGTTCTCTTATGGCATCTATCTTTGCAGGGTCAGGTTGTACGCCGTCTTTACTCAGGAGAAGGGCCTAAAAAGATTTCGTTTACCCCGAAAGCACTTTGATTTAAGGTGACGTTGTTCTGAACCAATCTGGCTAGAAAATTTGTCAGCCTCGCGTCGTGCTGCTCTTTAGTGTCAGATCACACGTACGTCATCCATCAGGTTTACTACACCATGGAGGCTCTCCACTATTTTCGTAATGCGCCTTTGAAAATATTCAGGCGCTGATGTAATGCCGAAAAGGCTATCTCGTCATACAGTAGCGCCCAAATGGCGTTATAAATGGGGTTCACGCTTCTGAGTCAGTGAGTCAAACCTGATGAAAGCGTGAATTCGCGTCTAGTTTTGATAAGCACATTGCGCCAGCTAAGGAACCTGGCGCTTAATCGGCCGTAGGTGGCGGGAACCTTTGTCTCAAAACCGATTTGTTTAGCTGCGTCAAGTCAACGGATGCCCTGACGTCTCCTGAAGGTTTTACGACTGGCACAATACCGACGAAACAGTCGTGCGGCCCGTCAACTTTACGAATGACGACCATTCCCTCCAGTTTCTCAATTTCTTATTTCACTTGGTCCCTCAGTGGAATCGGTATCCGGCGCGGTGCGCATATTGCAAAAGCAACTGCTTCAGTCTGATGCGATACTCGCCTGGCATTCTGCCGAGGCTGCTGACAGATTGTGAGAGGAAGGCCTCGTAATTAGTCTGCTTGCTTAAGGGCTCCATGAACTCAATTAGCCTTATGATTCGAGAGCTGGCAAACCGGGAATAATGTGACTCAAAGGGCTGACGACATAGTACACTCGGCGACAAGATTTTGCCTTTCATTGAACTTCTGCCTTGAATTTGCCCAAAACTTTCAGATTAGCCCCGCTTGCACCAGTCAGCGCCTCGCCTACCTTCCTTCGTCTAGTGCGCAAACCTAGAAATGATGGCGGCGATACCGAAACTTCGGCGCCCGAATCCACCTTAGCAAAGACTGGCACATCGTTAATGCTCACTTGAATAAATCGCTACTGCATGCGCGATGCATTGGTAGCTCCCAATAAATGTCACCTGAGTCCATGTGCACTGAAGAGGCCACGTACCTGTGCATGTTCAGAAGTTTTCATGAAGCACACCTTGCTGAAGTGTCCCTTGATACCACAGCTGTGGCACTTCTGTGCCTTCGCTGGGCAGGCAGTCCTCGCGTGCAAGTTGCCGCCTACAGAAATTGCAGCGTTCACACCGACGTGCTGAACCTTGCTTTCCGAAGACTTTCCTCGGTTTTTTGTTTCTGCTGATCTATCACGGCGTTAACGCCAACCTCGCCGCTCTTCAGGGACAAGGAAGCGTCGCTGACGCCTTTCGATCCACGACGGTCTTCTTGTAGGATCAGGACAGTTTCCTTCAGCCGTGCTTTCGCTAGAGCCATCGAAAAAGTCAGCCTGCCATCAATTTGAAGTAATTCAGAAAGCATGTCGTCTCGCAGACCAACGACGAAACGGTCCCTGACCAGGCGTTCCTTGGTGTCGCCGAAGTCGCACCGGTCTGCCAGAACCTCTGGCGCTATCATGAAGTGGTCGATGGATTCTCCGGGCATCTGCTGCCTCTTGTGGAAGCGAGCGCTGTCGTGCCCCTAGTTAGTCGTGCCCTAGACCTTGAATAGTCGTGCCCCTAGACCTTGAATTTGTTGTTGAAAGCTTGAACGTGAAAAAAAAAATGTATCGAGCTTGTCGCCCCGCACTTGTGCTTCCCCCAGCGCTCGTTCAGGCTCAATACGTAGCGATAGCTGTCTTACGTCTGGATCCACGCCGACCACTCCGACTTGTCGAAGATCAGCTGCGGAGGCTTGTGGAGGCTGTGCACGGTATAAGCCACGGCGCTTCCTCTTTGGCGACGTCTAGATTCAGTACGCCGGTGTGTCGGTAAGTTAACTTCCTAGTCTTGTCGCTGCGTGCTGCAGTGACCAAGCGACCCAGTTATCGGCGATGAAAGATCGTGCAGGTCACGCCCAACTCTCGAAGGTGCGCAAGAGAGCCCCCGATGTTTATAACCCACCGTTTACATCAGACCCGTGACGTGATCACCCCGTGGCTTCCGTGGGCACAGATACAGAAGATGCAACAGCGTACGGCAACTCATGCGCGTTAACCGCGCGCAAGCACTTATCAGCCCAGACAGGATGATAACGACTATGGAAAGACAAAGAAGGAATAACGACACCGGTATGGACGACGACAGCATCAGGAATACGGTAAGACGACACAGAAATGACGACGACAGCGTGACCACAATGGAATGACAATGTTGGAAGGACGGCAACAGCATAACGACGACGGCATCCAAAAATGGGATCACTGCGCTGGAATGACGACGACTCTATGACGACCACGGCATGGGGACAATGGGATGATGGACGAAGTTAGAATAACGACTACGGAGCGACAACTACGGCATCGCGACGACGATATGACCATAAATGCATTGCGAAGACTGTATGACGATAATGACACGACGACGACGGCTGGATGGAAATGACTCCATGATGGTGCCGGTGTGAGCATGATGGCAGCATGACGACGAAATGAGCACGGAATGATGATTATGGCATGCCGAATGCGGCGTGATAATGACTCACTGACAACGACAGAGGGAAGACGGTGGAATGATGACGAAGGGTTGATCACAACGGATAGAAGGCGGGGGAATGACGACGACGGTATGACGACGAAGGCGTGTTCGTGTTGTGTCGAATGCTGGAGGCGGTACTGACACCGCGTATCTAAAGGGGCCGCAGAGCCGCGCTCCGACCGAGGACACGCCCGTACACAGTGCGTCGTAATAGCAAGGGAAGTTTATTCGTGCGTCGAAATCCAGGAGGGAACGCAGTTGACGCCACCAGATAACTAGAGAAACATAGCTGGCGACCACTACATATCCTTCCTTTGAGAAAAGAAAGAACAGGTACAATAGCCACGACATTTGCGACTTTGTAGGTTGAAACGCGCAGGCGGAACTACGCGGCGGCTGCACCATGTCCTCACTACACTCTTTTAGTGTCGCCAACAAAGTACGGTTCTCTGCTCGGTACATTTTTTTGGATGTCCGCAATGGCATCTGTAGGGGAAACCGATACCTGTGTTGAGCCTGTCAGCAGTGCTAGGTTTGACTGCTGCGAGAAAGCCGTCAGGTGACACCGGTTACGCTGCACGACAGCACCTTCATCAGTATCTAAAACATAACTGCGAGGCCGCCGGGATTCGCTTAACATTTAGTTTAGACTCGCTTGGGTCGAATCCAGGCCCGTTCTCCAACTTCTAATGAAGGCAACGGTTTAACCCGATGACGCTGGTTATGATTGCGCTCACTAGCAGGCCAAGCCGGTTGCAGCAATTCTTCTCTCCTTGGGAAGCGAGTTCTGAGTTGTCTTTCCATGAGGAGTTGTGCGGGCTGAAACCATTCGCACTCGGGCTGTCAATAAACTGAGTGAAGTCAGATATGGTTCGCTCGCTTTGCTAAGCAGCTTCTTCAATGTCCGCGCCGTCCTTGCTGCCTCTCCATTTGCCTGAGCATAGGGGGGGGGGGGGGGGCTCTTGGTCGCGAGTGTGGATCCTTAGGACTTGGCAAAATTTTTCATCTCATGAGAGGGAAATGGTGGGACATTGTCCGATCTCGCCACTTGCGGGTAGCATGTCAAGCGAATATGCTCCTCATTACTTCTACGACTAGAATTGCAGTTGATGATCGATGGGTAATAACCTCGGCGAAGCGAGAGTAATAGTCCCCAAAAGCCAAAATGTTTGCCCTTTGAGGTGGAAAAGATTCACACCAAGAGCATTCCATGGTCGACCCGGCAAAGTTATGATTTATGTGAGCAGAAGCACATTGCTCGCAACTAGCCGTCATGAACTCGATGTGTCTAGCTATTTCCGGCCACTACACACAGTATCTGGGTCCCGCTTTGCACCGGTTTATGTCTTGATGACGTGCATGGGACTATGCATGGGCTTTTGAGGAGAACGCCGTTAGAGACAGTAATTTTATTAGCTACGGTAGCATACTTTAAGTGCAATGGCAGCTTATACTTCTGAAAACCTCCGAGCTGTAGCAAAGGGATGTGCGACGCACGCTATCCGCCTGCGATTTCGGCTGTCTTGATGTCGAGGGAATTCAACGGCAAGGTTGAAGAAGCGCAGTGGACAACCTCTGTTGCAAACGATTCCACCGTGTCCAGAGGACAAGAAGTCTTAGGTGGTATTCTTTAAAGAGCACCTGCAGTTGCCAGAAGTTTGCCGGGGCCATACTGCATAATAAAGTGGTAGTACATGAGCTCAACCCGTAATCTTTGGACACGAGGAGAGAGCTTGTCAAGTTCCATCTTGCTGAACAGTGGTCGATGGTCCGTTTCAAGAACAAAGCTGATACGACGAATGCATTTATCAAATCGTAGGATTGTCCCGTGTCGTCACCAATGCTTCCTTCTCTGTCTGACTGCACCTTTGTTCGGTGGCTGTCATGGAGCGAGAAGCAAACGCCACTGGCCGACTCTCCTGGGGGTTGCGTTTGTACCAGGACAGCTCCTAGTCCAAAAGAACTGGCGTCTGCCAAAATTGTAGTGGCGTAGGAGGGGTGATACTTCGCCATGCACCTCTCTCACACGAGCAGCTTTTTGATTTAGAAAAAGGCTGACTCTTGTTAATATTGCACGACCACGCCGTCTTCTTGCTCAGGAGAATCCGCAGGGGAGCCGTAATCTCGGAGATGTTGGGAAGGAACCTGGCTAGAAGGTTCACAATCCCTAGAAGTTGGCTAACTTCTGCAATGTCCTTGGACACTTCTAGAGTCTTGATAGCCTCCAGTTTGGCCGGATCGGGACTGATGCCATCAGCGGAGACGATCACCCACAAGAAACGTACTTTGGATACACCGAAGCGGCAGTTATCTTGGTTGAGGGTTATACTGACTTTGGCGAGGCGAGGAAGGACTTGCTCCAAGCGGACATCATGCTCTTTCTTCTAACGACCGAAGACAAGGAGGTCATCTATCATATCAGCGACGCCTTCGTGACCCTCCAGAATCGGGGCCATCTGTTTTTCTAAGTATTCTGGGGACGATGTGACGCCAAATGGTAGGCAACAAAAATATTATTGACCAAAAGGCGTGACAACGTTGTTAGCTGTTGAAACTCTGCAGTGAGCTTGACCTGGTGAAAGCTGGCTGTAGCATTCAGATTTGAGACAGCTTTTGAGTCACGTAGCAGGCCAAGAACTTGTTCAGCGGTTGGCAATGTGTGGGGCTGACGGAGTAAAATTCTATTCAAGCGAGTCAGGTCGACACAAAGTCGCTAACCAACCACCTGAAGACTTTTGATCTACGACGAGTCCTGCGCACCAAGAGCTTGGTTTATCGATCCGACCAATGACTCCTTCGGCTTCCATCCGGTCCAGTTCCTACCAGACAGCGCTTCGCAATTGAATGGGACTCATCTAAGAGCACTGAGTGAGAATGGTACGGCGTCAGGCTTAGCCCCGATCTGGTACTCGACTTTAAGCATGCCGAGCCCCATAAAGAGTCCCGCATGATGATTTGGCTGAGGAGCCATCAGGCCTCCAGGAAATGTGAAAACTTCAGGCGCTTGTAGCGCTTGAAAACGCAGCAGAGGAACAGAGAGGCAGTCGACCACATACAGTTGCTAGGCACTGTGTATGGTGTCTCTAGTATCTGGGAAAACGGGTGTCCTCCAGGACCTGTCAGCAGGCTGCAGAAGAACAAGTAGTGTTGCGGAAGCGTTCTATTCTAGGTGCGCGTCTCGCTGCCTGGCATCCGAGTGTCGAGGAGCTTTGTGAGCTTCGGCTGCCTCGAGCTGGACTGACACAAAACCTTCAGCGGTTTCTTTCGTCACTTTTTCTTTCTCGGCGTCCTCCCACTGACGTGCCAGAGCCCAAGCTTTCTTTAGTGTCAGCTTGGAGTTGCGGCACAACTGGACTGAGAGGCATGCGTCTCTTAGGCCAACCACAAACCTATCACACACAAGATGCTCTTCGGCTTGGAGAGACGGGTAGTTGCAACGCTTGTCCGGCCAGCCTGCATAATTCGACGTAGTAAGCATCGACGCCTTCGCCCGCTTCCTGAATGCGCTTATGAAACCGAGAAGGTTCGTAAACTCCGTTGGCCGGATGGACAAAGTGCTCTGTGAAACACTTAACAACAGTCTCGTAGCACAGAAGTTCGTCCGCGGAAAGTCTAAAGGTTTCAAGCAGCGGACAACTTTCTGGGCCCAATACAGCATAAAAATGAGCGAACTTGCACTTCTGCGACCTCGTAGAAAACTTCAGGGACGGCTGCGCAAACTCCGTAACGGGTCTTCCACTTCGGTTAAGACGCAACGTTGTTGAAGTCGAAGGCGTCGGGTTCCCGTAGGGAGATGCTGATGCACTTCGAATCGGACGCATGCTGCCCGTTGGCCATTTTGCTTCGTATTCGGTAAACGAAGACAAACGAAGGCGTTCAACCAGCCACCTCTGATATCATGTCGAATGTTGGAGGTGGTACGGACACTGCGTATCGAGAAGGGCCGCTGAGCCACGCTCTCACCACGCACACGCCCGTACACACTGGCGTCGAAATAGCAAGTGAAGCTTATTCGTGCGCCTGAATATAGGAGGGAACGCAGGTGGTGCAACCAGATAGAGAATCATAGGTGGCGACCACTACAAATCGGAGATCACGTCCGTGCTTACGTATGACACGCTGTCCCAAAAGGAAGCTCCCGGGCAGGTGTTGAAATACTCCTACCATGCTGCATCGCCTCGGTTAGCGCTGTATTCGGGGCTTGTTTGCATTATGCCCGGTATCGGCTAAGTGTGCAAGGCAGCAGCCAGAAGCAAACAGTCATGCAGTCCTCGAAAACGGTGGGAAAGTGGTAAAAAAGACTTCGCTCTAAAGACTAAAAAAAAATAAGAATAATCATTTATAGATGTATGCCAATTTCCCAAAAAAGGGGGAGAAGGAGCGTCATTTTCAACGACACACAGTACACATTTAGGTTGCGTCATGCGTTGCCGCAAGCTCGCTATCTACAACAGTTTCTTGCCGGAAAACTGTTGTTTTATGTGCACGGATTGTTCTCACTTCGCAGGGACTGCTGACGGACAGAATGCATTTGTTTGCTTATTCACGTGTTGGCCCGAGTTCTGAGTAAGTTTGTAGCCATGTTTGGTTTTTAATACAACACTCTAGGCTTTGTGCGCCACGTACAATTAAGAAAGAAAAGTTGGTGCCGTTGTATAGTGACCAAGACTGCTGTACCTCAAACGCCAAATGAATTGCGTTTAGAATTCCACTTGTTGCCAATTGCTCCACTTTTATTTTTCATTTTGTAATGAAATTTGAGTTATAGCAGACGCTGCCTACCTTTAGGTCCTTCTAACCACACACCTTGCATATCTCTAGCCATTTAGAACCCTTCTGTGTGCCAGCTGCATAAGGTGTGAATAACCACTCAAGAATGTTTTGTCCCAGGGAGAAAAAAAACCTTGCATATTTAAGAGCGTACTTTACCATAATTGAACACATGAATGAAATGGTAACACACCATGTGAACGGCCCATTTGCGGAAAGGATGCTGCGCATCCGTGGCAAGGGCTGTTTGCCTGCAACAAATAGCTCCTCGCCCACAGACTATAGCAAAACGAAGCAATATTCCTATTTAACAGCCTTGCCTTTACCAACGTCGTAACCATGCCCACCATCTCTACTCCGAGAGGATTACTCCGTGGTAAAGGCTGCTGAATGTGAACAGTATATTTCGTATTTGTGGGGGAACTATTGACGACACGCGCCTCCTCCATGGAAGGAACACTTTGCGGGAGTAATGTAGTCTACGGACGAGAGTTTGGCGTTGTAAAGCAGCTTTATAGGGACGCCTACCTACTGCAGTTTGTATATGTTCCCTTCCGGTTGAATTGTACCGAAGGAGCCGAAATTAAATTATCTTGCAGATGCTGTTCTGAGAGCTGAACCCCCGGTTACGCCACCTAGAATGTTACCCCCTTGTTTGCACAATAAATCGCTTCAACAGCCTCAGAAAGGGCATACTCCAAAACCACTAGCATGCTTTCTTTGTTATTTTCTTCTAGGGCGGTCCCGTTAGATTTGACGTCCCGGTCTTCTATGCAGGTTGATAAACAGCGAGACGTATGATTCTTTGCACAGCATGTTTATTCTTGCACAAGTGTGGCACACATCACGTGTGACACAGCTTAAGAATAAAAAGGGACAGGCATAAATACAGGGTGTGCGTTCAATTTTTCCTGGGAAATTTAGATCAAGTGCTTATTGAAAAATTTCCGCACAAAATTACAAAAAGAAAGAGACCATCGTGAGGAGATAGGTCCGTAACTCTCAAAACTTGCGCAAACGCGC
This sequence comes from Dermacentor silvarum, assembly GCF_013339745.2. NCBI lineage: Eukaryota > Metazoa > Arthropoda > Arachnida > Ixodida > Ixodidae > Dermacentor > Dermacentor silvarum. Next base: position 64,482,094 of record NC_051163.1, on the reverse strand, counting down.
ACGTCCGCGAGTGTGATGTCGTAACAAAAATATCAATCCACAGATTGCATTTCAAAAAAAAAATCCAAGTTACTCGATCGTGCCTATGGTGTAGGTTGAGCCAAAATGTTGCATCTGTGAAGCAGCAACAAATCTACAGGATGCGTCCAGACATTTGGCACTGTCGACAACACAACACTCAGGCTCGCGCTCACGCTGTAGCTGTAGCGCATTTTATAGGAGCCTACATCGCACACTGACTATAGGACAAATTGCACAGTGAGCGTTTCACGGTGGCGCAAAAACCAGTTGCTCAAATGGCGTCTCGCTGCGTTTCATTGCACTCGTGGGCAATTCGAACACTTTCCGTTACCCATTTCGGCAGGTCCGTTTCATTGCATAAAAAATCAAACACATCTGTTCTGCACCATGTAAAGGGGCACCATTAAGTCAAACTCAGTGCACAGGCAGGATCTTTCTTGGATGGTATCTTCTGTTGCACAGAAGATGCCATTCCCGCACAGCATTATCATGCTGTGTCGGAATAGCATACTTTCGTAACACATTAGGATATTTTGTTTAGAAGAACCGAAAAATAGAATGGAGGTCGAGCTTGCAATTCCTCAACTTGAGGCCGAAACTACAGCTCTGATGACGACGTTGTGCCGTCACGAATATCACGGTGTTTCGGCGCATTCCATCCGCTGTTATGGAGAAAAGGCCTACAAAAGCTGTCTCTTTGGAGGCTTTCGTTACTTTCCAACACAGTGAAATATTTATCTGTTAACAATCAGTAGCCTGGTGCACATAGTTTGGGGATGGTCTCGCCAATGATCTTTTATCTGACGCAAATTCTGGCTATGCGAAGCCTCCGCTTACAGAATCAATGATCTTAAATTATTTATTATTCTAAATCAGTGTGATACCAATCTAGCATAACAATGTATACCTTCAGTGTGCCTTTAAGGAAAAAAAATCGGCTTCGATTATTGGCCTATCAGAAGCCATAAATGTTCAAAAACTTCGATGCGCTGCAGGTCAAGTTATGTGCGCATTGGCCAAAGATCTTGCCGCCGACCGTTGTCGGGTCTGCCTCACCAGGCAAACTGCTAATTCGAAAAGCTACGCTGAACCACGGTTCAACTGGCGCTCTTATTCAAACCGTCACTGTGGTTAAACAGGTTTCCTATCTGTCCAAACCCTCTGAAAAGTAACCTGCATTACGGACAAGACAAAAAGTTGAGCTTTTTCAAGACGCTTTTAAGTAGGATAGGCACACTTACTACTTATGTTACAACACTATGGAACTGTGCAATCGTGAATTTAAATGAAAAGAAAGACAACATTGCGTATTTACATAAACTACGCTCCAGCAACTCACCACCCGCTAAACAAGCACTACAGTTAAACAGTGCCGCGCGATCACAGAACAATTTGCTTTTTTTTTCTTCCAAGCAAGCTGGCCCTGCAAGAGTTAAATAACAGACTTGCAGAACATCTGCCACATAGGTGCAGTGCTAACGACACGATTCAGCATGGGCCCTACAACGAAACACAGTCAGACTGCATGGGACCGCGTGATATGATTGGACAGCTTAAGCGCGCACTACAACATTATCGACTCCTACGGAACGCTCTCCGCTCAAGAGTCGTGCACAAAACATTCGCTTAACAAGATGTGAGCACAGTGAATACACATTGGCAGTGTGATGAGCGTCACAACAAAGATCGGTGGGCAAAGTGGTTTCGCTTCTGGACACTCCAGTGTCTGTGTGCTCGTCGTTCCTCAAACGCCACGCAGCTGAAATCGGAGTTCTTCAATCGCACCAGTTCTGAAAATCCATAATCAAACTCCGTACATGCTTGAGCACTTTTCTTTCAGGGGTTAATAGGTCAAGTCGCACCCCTCAACAGCTCCCACAGAATAAAAAAAAACAATTTCGGAGGTCGTGCTGTCTTATTCTACAGGAGCAGGAACAGATTTTGTTAGCCGCAAATGAGTCATAGTAGCTATACTTCGGACAATACGTACAGACATGTGCATAACTGCTTGCAATATTTTGCACAAGAGTTTGTGATTACCATTGCATTATTCTTGCTCTAATTTCACAGAAATATCACTTTTTGAAGTATACGTCGTTCAGTGTAACACTTGGCACAATTACGTTCCTGATTTTTACGTAAAAAAATTGAAAGTAGCCTTCGTTTATGGAAATGCAAGCTGCTTCCAAGATGGCGCTTGCATCAACTTGTGCCGTGGCCTTTCGGCAGCTGCAGAAAGCAGCCGTTCACGGAGGCTTGTCACGTGCTTCCCCCTCCTCTGGAACACGTTGCACTTTCTGGCTGCTTTCTGCAGCTTCCGTCAGGCGGCGGCACAAGTTTATGCTAGCGCCATCTTGGAAGCAGCTTGCATTCCCATAAAGGAACGCAACTTTCTTTTCTTTTTCTTAAAAAAAAAAACAGGAAGTAACTGTGCCAAGTTTCGCATTGAATGACGCAGACTCAGAAATGAGATCTTTCGGCAAAATTTGAGCATGAACAACACAGATTTAAGCGTAAAATATTGTTTCAAAAATTTTAGGCGAAATATACACGTGCCTGTATCGTCTGATGCGGCACCATGAGCGGAACGCTGAAAGTTGTCGTCCCTTGTCAGATGCTAAATCGAGCACAAATAGGCTAATCTAGACAGGAAATAAGGGTACTGATTAAAAATCCTAGATGTCAATTTGGCTTCGCTTACAGCGTGTGCCGAGATATTATGTTGTTTTCGATAAAGTGGCGTTTTGTAGTTAGTTTTACTGTCCGTATTTGATGCGACAATGAGCAGGTATTCCAAGCAGTTCGTCAATCAGTGTGTCCGGAATCTGAAACATGGGGCCTATAAGGAGTTTAGTAACTGATGTGATTGTTAAGCGCTGATTAAAGCCACGTAAATGGTTTGAATGAGCTTTTAACAGACGTAGTGGTTGTCATCGAAAACATGTTCCGTTACGGCTGCAGTTTTTATTGCAGGGTCTGACAAATGCGAGTTGCTTACAAGCACACTGCTTTCGCTTTCCTGGACACTTGCTCATCGGCTCACGACCACTGACATCGTGCCTTAAACATCATGGCCGACAAACTTCGAAGTGTTGTCAATCGCAATTGGGTAGCACTGGTGCCATAAAGCCGCCAGTGACTTTTTCGGACTGATGACAAACACGAAGTGGCCCACAGCAAGCGTGATTACACTGATGAAAACGTCGGTTGTCAATCCTCAACGCACGTCATTTGCCCAAGGTAGAAACACTCAAGGATCAGATCAAGATTGCGTTCGGGCGAAGTAGTCATGAAAGGACGGGTGCGGGGGGTGGGGGGGGGGGGGGGTCGACCTAACAGCGCGTCATGTAGCAAAGCACCCTCTCACCAGACGTTTCACGAGGTGTCTACTAGCACTGTACGGTGAGCAGCGCGGTTTCCATAGACATTGACCACTAAGACTAAAAATCCAGCAAAATCCAACATTTTAGCTGCGGGTATGACAATAGTATTGTAATCTAACGCCTGCATGCAGAGATTTACAGCTTTTTTCGTAAGTATAAAAGTGCTTAATGTATAAAATTGTATGGTTCAACAAACGCTGTTCTTGAAATGCGCGACCTAATCTCAAGTTCGTAGCCTAAAGTGGCCCAAGATTGTACGTAATTCTACGTGAAAAAGGAGTAGTCGGCGCCATTTAAAGCCGCCAACATCTCCTAGAGATCACATTTTTACAAGTGTGATTCATTCGGGCAATCCAAAATGAGCACGAGATCGTCGTAATTTCGCAATATTTTAAATGTCCTAATAGATTTATATTGCCGGAGTACTATAAGGTTTCCTTTTAGACGTCACACAAATACAGTGCAATCGTACACGATTCGCGAGTTTCACGTCTGGAGCAAAATTGTAACTGTTAGCACTATTGCAAACTTTTGTTTGTCATATCTCTCCTATTTTTCAAGGCCTTTTGCCTTTATCCTGGTACAGGGTAGCCAGTGGGATCTTACGTGCCTGCCTTTTTTTGTAATTTTCTCGTTCCCTTAGGAGGTAGCTCTTCAGTTCTGTGAAAGCCGCTCGTTCACAGGGATGTCATGACTGTGCCGATATTGGGCGCCAATGTCGTGTGCATTCTCATGGCGATCATACTACTAATTGGCGATCATACGTATCTTTTCTGTGTCATGATATGGGAACAAAAAGGTCAGGGCTAAACTTACATTGAAGAACAGAGTTATTATTATAGTTCAGGTCAACGCAAAGATAACCTCTATCATCTTCACCTGCTCGGCCGCTGTAGTATTAATTTCTTCATTCTCTTGTTAAAACCAGAGCAACCGCAAAGAAATATTTAGTTTTATTTTCTGAGCGATCAGTGCATATTGTTTCACTTGAATTGAGCCAAACAGCAAGAATGCTGTCCCGCAGAGTTTACGAGTATGTAGATGTTTTGCTAAACGCCTTCAATTTGCGGCTCAACTCGAAAAAAAAATGTAACGGAAACACTTGCAGACTGAAATTATTTAGTCTAATCTAACATATATAGCAAAATGCTGCCAACTTTCTTGACAGAGTTCATCGTCACGAAAAAAAAAATTGCGCAATAAATGTGATCGGTTACCTATTATCAACGTTGATTGTGTTGCTACAACAAAAATGGCATCTACATTGATGTGATCAAGAAAGAAAAAAATTATGACATGACAAATTTGGTAATTGATGCATAGTTCAGGTAGAAATTATATTGAACCACAGTCACAGCGATAGTTAAGCATCGACAGGGGTGAAGGACTACTAACCAACGCCGCCATTAATGACTATTTCAATGACTCAGTCATAAAATATGTATACCTCATCGACGAAAGGACGGTCTGTCGTCATAACCCATCCTGATCAAATTAAAGATATCAAACAAACGTGTACTCTAGGCAATCGCCATCCGCTTACAATTCATTTAGTAGATTGGTGAGCTCGGATAGTCGTGGAACCTGGGTGAGATCGGAAGTGGGCAGCTTCTCGAAGCGCATCGTCGTAATCACGCAGTAGAAAATGCTTCGATAGATAATAGTCGGAAAACCTAACACACTTAGTCCGGTGGGACGCTCTGTATCGTCTATGCATTTAGAATGTGCCAGCGCATCAACTATGCCCCAAATGCCTCAACAACTTCACGAGTAGAGCGATGACTAGAACATACACTGGGATGGTGAATGGCACAAACAAAGAGTGCTCATTTTGCTACAGGCCGACTTCACTGGCAAGCAGGGGTCGTGGCTGTTTCAGTGGCCGGTGCTTGTGAGTGGTTTGTTAAAATATGCGGCTCCATGTTCAGTTCTGCGGTTGCCTAACTGGGCTCTTCCGCTTTCGACGCTCTTTCGAGTGCTGCCATCCACCTGCAAATACCGGGTGAAAGAAAAAAAAAGTGCATAAGTTAGTCTCATCGAACTTCGTTATGTAACATAGTGCTAGTGTTTGTGTGCGCGTGCGTGCTATATTTAGGCAGTGTTTTCTGGCCTTGGCCTTGCTTGCAGTAACGGCTAGATTAACGACATACCACAAAAAGCCAGCACAGATGAGCAAAAAAAAGTGGAGATTCAAGTATCATCCAAACTGCCTCATGAGGTCATCGAGCAGTTAACTTTTCACTGTCTAATGTAGTAGAGCAGAAAAGTATAGGCTGCGCATGTTCTTTAAGGAACTCCAAATGCAGAGGAATTTTCTTCATCTTGTTTCAGCGATTCGTGCGGCTTGCAAGCTTTCTTTCGAACCATCGCTTTTTTCCCCTCTTGCATGCCACAAAGTACTTGCACGTCGGTCAGATCTACATGCGCGCTTGTTCATCTATGCTGTTCGTTTCATTTACTGGTTTCTTACAACGATAACACCATTAATCACGCCAGGCGCCACTCTTCAGTGGAGCGCGTTGCACAACGTTACTAGTTTTCTGGTGCCCAGTCTATGCATAGCAGGTAGCAACGCGGTGTGGAAACTGTGCCGTGCGGGACGACCGGAGGGAACATACATAGAAATAAGGAAACACAAATTGAGTGTCATCGTGTATGTCTTTAATACTACAGACATTAAAACGAGACAGAGGCACACAGCAAGATGGACACAAAGTGGTTAACGGTGGTCGACCAGAGGATGTCCCTGTAGTCCGCGTTTAGACAAAGTGGCTTGACATCACCTGGGCAAGCTTCCTTGTCTAGACGTTGGCTGCAGCAGCGTCCCTTGTTCTATACCACTGTTCATTATTTCTGTATGCGTGTTTGTTTGCATATGTCGTCCACGCAGAAATAAAGGACGTCTTTATGCATACGCATCGCCATTTACGGAATACCGCAACACCACCAGCATAGACGACGGAAGCAGCACTGGCAACGACATCTTGTATCGCTTATAGCAATCATAGCGCGTTAGCACGAAATACGAAAGCGTCACTGTACATTTATTGTGCTGCTGTCGACAGTTCTAAGGCAATCAGCAAAGTGGAACGAAGTCAGTCATTCCATCAATATTTGTCTGTGGTTTGGTTGAACTTAAAGACGGTCACAAGATGACGCAACCAGCGCCACTGCTCATTCCTTCAGTATTCCAGTATTCCATACTTAGTGATATACGTACACGGACCGGCTAAAACTCTCGAATGTTTCATGACTATGAACTACCTGTGCGATTACCGTTTTAGTGTGGTTATGGTTGCATACATGTGCTATGAAGTAGCGCGTAATTAATGTGATCTGCTTGAAAGGTCTTCATACCCTCGTTTATTAAAAGTAATGCCGTATTAAAGTATTAACGCTTAGCATGTCCTTGTGTATTTTTTGTGGTTTTGGATAGACTTGACTGATATACAGGGTGTACATACTATCATGCACCAAGATTTAAAAAAGAGCAATCGCTTTACTCGAAGAAAACCTAGTGCATAACGTTTCCAGTGAAGTGGAGTAGCCGCCAGTAATTTTTTCGTTACTGTTATTTAATTAGGTAATTGTAAATAATTATCTATCTCCAGAAGTACAGTCCTAATTATCAAAGTGTCAATGAGAAAACTGTAGAGCAACTTGAAAAACTCCCGACACAGCTTTCTGTAGCTCAATACGTGCTTCGTAAAAGTGTTTTCCGGAGCGTGAAAGAAACCCGCGAATACACGCAAAATTTCCGCGCGATTGGCCGCTCGAGGCACTTTGTGTGTATTCGCGGGCTCCTTTCCCGCTCGGCAAAACACTTTTATGTAGAGCGTATTGAGCAACAGAAAGCTGTGTCGCAGTTTTTTACGTTGCTTCATTTTCTTTAGTTCACCTAATGGAGCCGCCAACTACGTCTTATGGAAAATACATGACTGAGGGGGCGGCCCCTCGTAACTACGCACCTTTGTGCGTCTTCGGCGTCCTGCGCCTGGAAGACGTAGGCTCTCCGCTGGTGGAAGAGCTTGAAAGCCGCCGCGCTGGTGCGGGGTTCCAGTCCATCGGCCTTCTCGGCGGCGGCAACCGCCAGACCAGGAACAGGAACTGACGTCAGCGGAAGCTCGTCCTGTGGTCGCACGCAGAAAACAGACGGCCCTACTGATTTATATCTCCGAACAGAAGGCGTCGAGCACAACATCAACGCCAAGGTATAATCTAGAAATGATATCACTGCGTTCTGGGACGTCCCTGCAGCCATTATTCCACCTGTACTCAATGATGGCGACGGCGAATCCAATCGGCATGCCCCGAAGAGCTAATTATGTTTTAGTACATCTATTGCAGCTGAGTATTTTGCTTATATCTACTTCACAAGACTCTTCATCAAAACCTGTATCTCTATATTGTACAGTTGTGCACGCCTTTTACACCATGGCCTCCTCCTACCTCTTCGCCGCTTTTCTTCCACCAATATATACTCTAAACGTCCATAGCTTATCTCAGCCACTGCCCAGTTAACGCTCCCATCAGCATCCAATCCCAGCGCTCCTGGAAGAAGGGCGTTCCCTACGGTCCTTGATGTGTGTCACACAAGTGATGGCAGCGCCGCCTCTTGAAAGAAGTGGCTACTGCGTTTTAATGACACCCCTTGACAATTACCGAGAGTAAACTTTGTAACCAAGTGCTCTCGGCATCTATACTTGAATGTACTGGAGTGAAAGCACGTTCCTCAAGCGACTCCTCGTGGTAGGAATGACGGAGAATTTTCGTTGAAGCTTTGTGTTTTCTTCTGTAAAAGAACTCGGCGTCATGCTCCACTCGGATGAGTCGAAGAGGAGCGTGCAGACCTATACACTAACCTGTTCTGAGCGGAAGGAATACAGCACGAAGTCCCGGTGCAGGGCGAACCAGCGCCTTTGCCAGTGAGCACGACGGCCTCCCGTCTTCAGACGCAGGTAGCCGCTGAGCACGGCGCCCGAACACTGCGCAGCGCCGGAATGAACATTCAAGCAGGTAGGTAAGGCCTGCAGACTCCACGTCACAAGACTTGGGAAATGCAATTACGTTCTGACTACGAGTGGACAGGGAACAGTTTGATAATGAGCCCTTATTCAACATTATTAAAGGTGCCCTGAACCACCCCTCGGGCTTGGTGAAATAACATAGTCCGCGGGTAGCATACGCTGCTGTGAACATCTCAGTCAAGTTCTGCTGTCGTACGCGGTCCGTGGACCTCGCAAGCGGAACGCGAAGTCACCTTTCTCTCAAACGCTCTCGTTTCAAAATACCCCATGATCCTCGCTCTTTTCTGTGTGCTTTATTTCGTAATAAAGCACACTCCAATACACGGCTGCTATTGGTCGCTGCGATCGGCTACACCGCGGCCGCCGCGAGGTGCCGCCACGAGTCCAGTGGCTAAGCGCAGTGAGGCTTGCTGAGGACAACCGCGTTTGGCTTACGTTTAGCGCTTCGTAGGCACCAAAATCGGAAGTATAAAATGAAATTTGAACTGCGCGTCACGGTGACGCTTTCGAGGCGGAGCGTTGTGGCCCCGCCCCACTCCGCCGCGTAGCCTTAGCAGTGCAAGGCGTTGAAGCAGGAAGGGGAGCACAACGGAGGCCGTGTTTGATCCCCAATAACTCCGCTTCTGATGAACGCATTGAAGTACGTTTTGCGACAAAGTGATTCTGAAATATCCTATCTTCACTTCAAACATATTTCTTCCCTTCGATAAAAAGTGGTTACGGGCTCCTTTAGGCTGTTACATCTTTTATTGTACATGAAATGTGTTCGCTAACCAGTGTGTACGCTAGAGTAGTTCGAAGGGACAAGTGAAGGGACAAGCGCGTACACTGTACACGGGACAACGTAAACTGCCGGCTACTGATAAACAACTTTTGCACGATAGAGACATTAAATTCCGCACATGGGATGGCGAAAATGAAACATTCCGCCATGGTGTCATATTTTCTAATACCGGCATTTTTGCTAATGAGAGAGGCTGTAGCAGCCCTCTGAGCAAACCAGAGATGACAAGATCGCGAATTCGAAAACCTGACGGGATTTGACAGCATTCTGAATAACACCTCTTTTCGCCCTCAAGAATATTTGCCGCTACGGTTACCATACCGTAATAAGCCAGGAAGAAGGCGTTGAAGAGAAAGACATTAACCGGCGAAATCTGCAAATTCTTTGATCTCTCAAAAGTCTATATTTCTCTTGAATACTTGATGTTCACAGTACTACAATACACGATCTTTTAACGTCTTATGTTGGAATTGGCCGCTAATTACAGCAAAATTCATCTTTACGTTAAATGAGTATACTGACATAACATTTGGTAATTTCATACGCTTGTGGTAAACGCAGGCCGACACGCTATGAAACTTGATAAATAGACTATCAAGCGCCAATGGCGTGCTAAATAACTTCCTAGGCATAGCGTAAGCCGAGAACCGATTTCAGTTTCGTTACCCACGTGTTGGTTGCATCATGACGTGACGATAACGTGGCCGGCTCCGTTCCTGCGACCGCTACGGCTGTCACACTCGAGCACAGTCGTAATAAACCTAGCAGCACTCTTTATTTTTGTATGAGAAGCGTCATCACACCTAGCCTAATTGGTTAACATCAGAAAATTCCCTGTCTCATGACGTCACAATGATGCCGATTACGCCAGGTCCGGTATTTCAAGACAACTTTCGCATCAAATTAAAGCACCTGGTGTTTCCCAACCATCGTAGACTTGCTAATTGTAGCCCTTTCACGCAAGAAAAGCGAGTGGTAGATTTTGAATTGAATTGAATTGTGGGGTTTTACGTGCCAAAACCACGATTTGATTGTGTGTGTGTCGTCGTCTCTTTCTGTGCGTGTCAGTACGTTCTGTTCAAAACCATTTGTGCTATGTGCAACCAACGAGCTCAGGCAAACACTATTTCGATTACGAGGCACGCCGTATCGACCGCCGACACCGGGCACGTTGCAACTGCTCTGCCTCCGTGGATCCATCATCCAGCGCGTGCCAAGGCTTTGCGTTGAGGTGGGACACGATTGATACACAACGCACGGGCCACGTCTCTGATTAGACCGCACATAAAACCAATCACACGTTTAAAATTATTTCCCAGAGCGCGAGACAAGACAAAGGCAAGAAAGAGACAATGCATCTCTTGAAGCAACAGCCAATTAGGTAACGAAGCAGCTTTCGCCTTCCCGCCCTGCCGCGCGCCGGGTTGTCTAGACAACGGTACAGCGCCGTAGCATCAGTTCCGGTCGCTTTTCATTCGGGAGGGCGCAGCCGCGTAAATCACGCTGCGCCGAACTCAGTCGAACTATAAAAAATTATCTGCCGCTACTCGTTTATTCTGACAGGTTTGCTTGCTGGCGTGGCCGCCTGATTGCTGCCACTTCGTTCTGGTCTCTAGCTGTAGCGGTGAGCTGGGAGTTGCAAATACGTTTCGTGTCGAGCGTTACTTTTTTGTTTTTACGATGTCTGGGCTGCATCACTGCGAGTGCAGCGCAAAAATCGTGACCGTGAACGAGCCGATGAGCGCGCTTCTACAGGTGCGATCAAATTACCGGCTGCACCCGATCAAGGCGACCATGGCAGGTCACAGCATAAGGTTTCAGCGAGATCGTGGCTCAATAAGGGCGCTCACATATCGGTCGTGCCACGGTGAGGCGCAAGCATTCACATCACTTGTGCGCGTCTGCCAAAGGAGCGACAGTTGTGCTCTTCCGGAGTACATGCTTCGGTTTCCCATATTTCCATAGTCCGGAATTCATTACAGGGAAGCAATAAGCGGCATCAGTTCTTTGCAGTCAAAGAACCATTTATGAAGTATATCGATGATGGGCTCCAAGTAAGTCATCAGGATCATCTGACTTTGTTGGTTGACAAGTAAATTAGCCAAATTTTTATGCTTGCGTGTCTAATTACTACCTCGAATCGTTTAAAAAGACATTTCACCGTGGTTCGCCACCTTTTGTTGGGCTGCTAAGGCCACCGTAAAATTCCAGCAAAATTTTGCAAGTTGCGCGTTTTCATTTAACTACTGCAGTTTGTATTAAACGTGTCTAATTGCATTGTAGTATGACAGTGAGCACTAAGTCTAATGATATTTAATGAAATTGTTAGTGAATGTGTGTACTTTTTCTGGGTAATACATTTTGGAGTGGCCGCCATACCAGTAACATCAGTATCTTGAAAAAAATGCTATGCATGGACACATGGCTCATTGCCCGTACGGATACGCGTTCTTATGCCCAGATTTATGCATGCATCCTTGTGTTCTACACCCTTCAAACGTCGATTTAACACCCTTCTTTGAACAACTTCACATGCACCTTATGTGTGCTATACACCCTTATAATAAAGTGTTTTTAACAAAATGGGTGCTAAAAGGGTGTCATAGGGGTGTAAATGCGGGAAAAAAACTCTTTTAACACCATTAAGGGTGTTAAAATGTTTAGTGTGATAGTGGAGGGACTCGGCATTAATTTTGACCACCAGGGGACATTTAACGGGCCCGCAATTCACGGGACAAGGGCGTTTCTGCATTTCACCTAGTAGAATTTCAGGTACTTCGAAAAACGTGAGTGAAGCCCCAATTTACGCTTCGTGACAGTGTTTACGTTCATACCTGTTGCTGTCCCGGGGGCAGCGGGAACAGAGGAACCGGACCAGCGGGCGAAGGCAGTTCGTCGCAGCCCCGCAGAGGGCAGTGCTGTTGCTGGTCGTCGTCCCCCAACGGAGTCATGGCCGCATAGCAGGCGTCACACACGCGACCCGCGCGACCGCCGTCGTAGTGCAGGCGGGCCTTGCGCGACACGCATTTGCTGCACGCAACCTGCGCGAGAGACGCTCAATGAACTACCGCGTATTGAATCGGCACCCTCCATATTGTTCCACTTAGTGAGTGGAAAATTTCTGCAAGTATGTTCCCAGTGATTGGTAGAACCATGCGCAACGAGGTGCAAGAAGGAAGGAAGGAAGGAGTGGAGAAGGAAAGGCAGGGAGGTTAACCAGTTCAGGACAACCGGTTTGCTACCCTACACATGGGAGCGGGGTGAGGGGGAATGAAAGATGGGGAGGAGAGAGAGAGAGCACATAACGTATGCACATTTTCAGGTGCAAGAGTGCGCTTTGCCTGCTATGCTGGTGACGGCACCTTGCGGATGCCGGTAGATTTTCGCTATAATTTACTCGACGCCGCGCACTCAGGAAACACGTACAGGTGCAATGATCATTATGAGGCTGGGCGTAGAAATCCGGCGTGCTAAACAGCACAAGGCCGGTGCACTTCGATCCGTGACGTCATGCTTTGTCAGAATGCCATAGAATCTAATGGGGACGCATCCGAGTAAGCGGCGGTGACTGTGACGTCACCGCTTCCATCATGCCACGCTTGGCAGTGGAAATTTTGGTCCAAGTAGCCTGACGTCACAAAGCCGAGTGCGAAGGCCTGCTGTCTAGTAGGCATTGGCACGGCCATGTACAGAACTTGGCTGAACGTAACGAGCTAAAGCGAACATAAATTTTTCTACAAAAATTATTACACAGGAAGCTCTAACGCTAGTGTCTACAGGGGCTTCAAGCACAACGGTTCATCCATTATGGGAACGATGCGCAGTACACGTAGATTTGCCATAACTTCACCCTTGTGAATTCAAACGGTGTTGTGACTTTGCAAGCTAACCATTTTGAGTACGCATGTGCCCAGAGTCTTACTGCCCTCTGAGTTTATAAAACCAATTGAATCGCTTCGAAATATTGAACCACAATGTTCCCCCCTTCCCCCAGATAAAAGGTAATAAACAAAGTGACAAGAATGTCTGAAGCCAAAAGCATGAACATCAGACAAATCCATGTAATAAGCAGCATTCACATGCTTTCTGAACGATCAAAGCACCAGAGTTTCCCCTAGTAATTTTTTGTAGAAACCTCACTGAGAGCAAACGTTTACACAAGCGCGCGTCGGTTGTCGTTTGAAATGTTTCGCCATTTTCATGTCCTCTCAACCGGGTGGTTCAAACGGCCGTAGGGCTCAAACTCCAACTGCCGTAGGGCTCTAACTCAAACTGCCGTAGTGCCTCCTGGCCAGCACCGATTCCCCACAACACATGAATGATTTGTTATCTGGGTGGCACTTAAGATGTCGCAGAACGTTAAGCGTTATGCTACGAACAAATAAAACACGACGTATTAATGTGATACGCATTTACCTAGTGTTATGGTTGATTTTTTTTCTTGTTATCGTTCAAATATCTGCTAATGGTACTTGCACTTACGGTAAAGGAGCCTATATTGGCACCGATGTCTAAAACGCTATCCCAGCAGGAAGCCTACAGTTCCAGAATATCGCCCTGGCTTTTTTTCTAAAGCATCTGTCTATCAAGTAAAATTTGCTGGACCGCAAACGAGGTGCCCCGAAATGTCAAAATATAGAAGTTCCGAATTCTGGTTAACACAAAGCACAGCCGCCTTCATCAGACATCAATCAAAACCGCAACTTTGCGCACAAAGCCAGAGTGCCACAGGACCATGACGAGCGTAGCTAAGGACCTGCTCTAAAGAAACAGAAGTACTTACTCTTGGCCGAACAGTTTGAAACAATTGAAACACATGTTAATGTAATGAAAATGTGTGTAACATGTGTGTAAAAATACAGGGGAACAAACTATAACGGAGGACACTATGGTACCGAGATGAAAGCCAATAGTATTTTCCTACGTCCAAAACAACCAACACATCTTTTTTAATACGTAAGCAATCTTTGGCGAGTAACCCAGCCCCGTCACGCGAAAAGTGTAATGCCTTGTTTCTGCACAGAAATGCATAATTTGCTAAATCAAGACAGTTAATCATTATAGTAGTGTAAATGTAAATGAGTGATAGCTTTATGAGCCATAAGGAACAATATAACAAAAAATGATCACAGAGAATCCAAATAGGGTTACATAGGGCTTCATAGAAAATACATGGGGGAGCTTATAGTAGGGGTGGGCCAATGTAAATTTGGGGGTACGCCAACGTAAGTTTCGGGGTGGCCCAACTGAAATTTGGGGGTATGCTTACGTATACCTATACAACTCCAATGGAGTTTCTGAATTCTTTTTTCAATCGCCAACAGCCATAGAAGTTTATAAAGAGCTTTCTAAATTGTGTTACTAAGCTTAACACCATACGGCTCGGGTGACATGACATGACGTCATAGCAGGCTTGGTGATTTCTGTGGGTTGTAGTCAGCTGCCTGGAAATGCAAATGCTGTAGAGTTATTCTACAGATGGCCTAATATACCGAAGGAATGTGAACGGGCGGGAGGAAGACATGGCGCAACGCACGAAACATTCAGTGACTAAGACACACATAACGTAACGCCACCACAATCAGCCGGGAAAATAATAATAAAATATCTTATCTCCTTTTCTGCCTTTTTTTATTATTGCACTTCAAATAAAGCGATGCTGCTTTGGTTAGCCGAGATTTACCGACAGCCATCTCTTCATATGATGTGATTCCTTTCCAGTTTTAATATTGCCGTATAATCCCCTTGAATTGTGTGCCTGGTCTTCTGAACAAATAAAAAAAGCAGGCAGTTTGGATAGTTTGAAATGTAACGTTTTAAATATGACCAGCGCTTTGGGGGAAAAAGAGGAAAGGGACAAGCCAGGAGAAAACTGTCGTCCAGCGTCCAGCGTTTCCCCATTCCCGTTCCCTTCTTTCATACAGGCGCTGAAAAAAAAATTTCAACACCCAAACATGGTTTTGCAGGCACTCGAAAGTACGTAGGTCAAGTGCATAGGCTATAGAGGTGTAGTTCGACTTACGATCCCGCAAGCATGGCAGTGATGCTTCCATCGCAGACCGAACGTGGAGAATCCTGCGGAGCAGCGCATGCACCTGGACACGGTGTCGGCTCGCACCAGTACGGGAGCACGCTGACCCAGTTCCGCTCCCTCGGGACTCTGCGAAATGCCGAGTATAGACAGACGAAGGCGCACGAAATAAATAAATAAATAAATAAATAAATAAATAAATAAATAAATAAATAAATAAATAATAAATAAATAAATAAATAAATAAATAAATAAATAAATAAATAACAAATTTTATTTTCGCCCTAGACAACACGCTGTTACTGCGAAAATAGGGGACCAGACAAACAAGCTGCATCATGCGCAGCTTAACTAAATGCACCAGCTGTGACACGACAATATGTTATATGGTTCAGTTGTACAAACACGACCGCAAATATAGAAACAATCATACAGTACCATTACATATGGGCAGTTACGAAAACAATTACACGGCATGCATATTTCAATTTAAAGCCTCCCGCATTTTTAACTATGTGGCGCGAGCGTCCATCACGTACGCGTCATTTTCACGCCTTTAAGCGGCGATAATCAGCGAGGCCGGCACAAGTACTCTCAAGTACAGTAGGCACTCTCCTGTGCATGAGTCGTCTAATGCGATGTTCCCTTCAGGAAGACGTACGACCATATTATAGTGTTCTCCACGCGATATAGCTAAAATGCGGGAGGTTGTACAATTACACACATGAGCAGTTCCAATACAGTTGCACAAACAAGTAAAATGATCCGTCCTGCCTCCTAGAGTTTTATATTTAACGACTTGGTGACTGCGTTAACGACATGTTGTTGTAACATCTTTAAACTATAATCATTCATCTGTGACTGCGTGGTACCGTATACCGTGTCGTAAACAATAGTTTATAACGCAATATTTTTAAACATAGGAAACGATAACACCACTTTCTGGAAATGAAATAATAATATTAACGTAATAAAAATGAGTCTTTACAGAAACGACGCATATGTCATTCCGCTAATTGTCGGAATTTATGCAGAATCTGTCATGAACCATATATTGACGTGTAACATGTAAACGGATATGTCTGGAAACTAACATCTGTATATCCATCTGCCAATCCCAGGCTAGCTTTATATTCCAGAACCGTAGTTATCATTTACGTGACCGTCGGTGGCGTCGAATGAACGTAGGTGCTCGATGATAGTTTCCCCTTCGGGTGTCAACCGTGACCAACCTGCATGAAGTGAGCACTAAGAACTACGCATGCAACAAGTAGCACTCATTTTATAACATGCAACATTTTTAAACATAGGTAAACGATAACACCACTTTCTGGAAATGCGAAATAATAATATTAATAGTAATAAAAATAAAGAAGTCTTCTACTGAAACGATGCATATGTCATTCTGCTAATTGCGCATAATTAGTACGGAATTTACGCAGATTCTATGTAAAGTCTGCAATTTTCATAAGAAAAAAAAATAGGAATGCGTGCCTTTTCGCTGCCTAATAGAGTGATAAGAATCTGTCATGCAGAACCATATATTGACGTCAAAGGAAAAAAAAATCCCTACGACAAACCTAGGAATGTCGCATGATTAACCTCGTACACAACCTCATAACTGTGTACTACGCGCCATTTTTGGGTGACATTGATATCCTTCCTTCATGACATCTGTGCTTAGCGCAATCGGAAAAATAACTGAAATAAGGAAAATAATTGCGCACTTTCGTGCAACTTCACCTTTTGACCTTGATGGTAAACTTTCAAGGAACTCTTTCGCTGCTTGAGGTCATGGGCAGCCTTGGCAAGGGTCTGCAATAAACAATGCGAGCAAAAATGAGTTTACAGAACGCTTTAGAATGGCACAGTGTGCGATTCCCAACCCTGGCGCGCTTGCTTCACGCTCGAGTACGCGTGCGCTAGGGCTGAAGCACATGCATTGATCATCGCGCGTGGGTGCGCGCAATGTTTAGTGCTTACATCGCGGTAGGATATTGCTCATCTGTGTTAAAATCCCGTAATGTTGTAATAGCAATCACGGAAAGTAAAACTTGGTTAAAACATGATGCAGGCTGTGGACCTTCGAGGATCTCGCCTTGCTGACATGAACTATAAAAATTTGGTGTTGCATCATTATTCTCGTTCTAATTAGGTTCCGGTTATCACTGGGAGAAAATTAGCAACTATGTTCCACATAATGAAATGGACCAATGTTTCACATAAGATCACAAAATTGGTACCATGTTTAGCACATGGGACTACTTAAACATGGTTACAGTTGCTGGTGTATCAAAGAATGTTCCGATAATAGGTACAGGGTGTCTGGAACACTTTAAATGTTAACAATGGCTATTTCGCTGGTACCCAGTTTCACATATTTATTGCTACGTTCGTTGAAATGGTAAAAAACATTCAAATAATTGAACGCTCTATCTGTTCAGTGCTCAAGTGCCGGCATACATTGGGCCCCAGAACTCTAGACCCCGCAGTCAGCGCAGCACATCGGATGGTTTATGTCCACCTGGGGTACTCTAGCATGCACACTGAAGCCTAAAAACATGAAACCTACGTTGGTGTTTCCGCAAAGTAACATTGGCGTTAGACTCACCTGCATCCACGCCAGCTTCTCCTCGGGTGACCTGCACGCGGAAATGGGGCAATACGACTGTTCAGTCTGGCGTTGTGAAGCTGAAGATTGCAATGCTGAAAAGCGCGTCAGCTTACGTCAGCCGATAAGCAAAGAAAAGCATGCTAAATATATGTTAAAAATAGTATACACCACGGG
This sequence comes from Dermacentor silvarum, assembly GCF_013339745.2. Classification (NCBI taxonomy): domain Eukaryota; kingdom Metazoa; phylum Arthropoda; class Arachnida; order Ixodida; family Ixodidae; genus Dermacentor; species Dermacentor silvarum. Next base: position 64,464,060 of record NC_051163.1, on the reverse strand, counting down.
CACTTGTGTTTTTTGTTATTTACGAAACAATGGCTTCACCAAATATTAACAAATAACCCATGCGCAAGTTCTTCTGAATGAGGTAGCGTGTCATACTGAAAGAGCGATTATTGATTGTTTGATTGATGGATTCGTTTTCTGTAGCTTCCCAAAAGGAGGGCGGGGCGAGCGCCGATGTTATGAGAATCACTTATTGGAGGGCTCCGGATAAATTTGACCATCCGAGGTTCTTTATATGCAACCAAAGCGCGGTGCCCAGGCCTTCGTGAATTCCACCTTCATCAGAACGCAGCAGCGATTCGAACCAAACGTTACCTTGTGCTCGGCTGCAGAACGCTACAACCATCGATTCGCTGCTCTAAACGCGACACTAACTTAGTATGCTCCATATAGACAACTGTTGACATCCTGATCAAATAAATCAGGATGTGCTAAAAACCCGGCAGTGAGAAGTCAGGACACAAACACACAGGAATAGTGAAAGCTTGGTGGCTACACTTCTCACAAAGTAGCCTTCTGAAAGGTAAGCTTATACTTCCAGCATTTGGTATAATTTAGTTTTCGCCGAGATTACCCAAATTTTGTTGAACTCGGTTCAGCGGGTTCTCAAACGAGAGCATGTCTGCGTTTCACGGGCACCGCAACCCCCTCCTTATAACAATATGGTTTTATTCGAAGTCTCTCGTAGTCCCGACTGCAGTGCATGCGTTTCAGACCAGATAATTCAAAGCGCAACAGCATTAAACTCTGCTTTGTACGAATTGCAAAATGAAAAATCAGCATGCAAATACGTTTTGCATGGTTTTTTTTTTTCTTTGAATGCTGTCTGGAGAGGCAATAAAAGCCATGTGTCGGCAGCTCATCGGGACGATAAGTGTATGACGTGAAGATAACCGACCGACGTGACAGCCATACGCGGGTGTTAGCAGAATTACGCCACTGTCATGACGCCACTATCGAGCACCGCTTTGCTTTATCATAATACGTTCTACGAGATACCGCGTTGTTGGAGTGCTCATTCCGTGGTACTATCCCCCGTATTCTCAAGCGATCTTCCACTCGAAGCTGTTCCTCAACCCAACCGCGTTGAGCGCAGCGCCACCCGCCGACTGAAAAAATGTCGCAGTTTCGTCCGAAAGGCGAAGCATCAATTGCGATAGCCAATTAGTAGAGAGCTATTCGGAGTAGCGATAGTAGCTTTATCAGCTGCATAAACTTGCACACATTCGCTTACTAACTGAATTAACAAACGTGGTATCAGCGCGCACAAGGAAACATGAATAGATCACACTCAATGACCGCAGACAACCACTGTCAAAACGCTGGCAGCAAGCGCAGCCGCAGCAGCGAGCGAAGGTTCGTGCAGTCTATCGCTTCAACGGAAACTGAGCGGCGAATGCACAGCTCATACAAAGGCCAGAGCCGTGTGGAGATCGCTTTTAAGAGACGGTGCGGGCAACCGCCGCAGTCGGGCAAAGTACAATCGCAGTTGTTGGCAGAGTAAGAAGCTGCCCCCCCCTTCCCTCCCGCGCTGCCTTCCCGCTTTCCTCCTTTCGCGTGGGAGATTGAGTGGCCAGTTCTCCTTGCGCCCGGTTGCAAGATACGCATTTGGTGCCGCAGCACAGCGTCGCCCCGCCTCCCTCCCTCCCATACCCCCACGGCCTCTCGCGCGACGGAAGTCACGTTTGCTTTCCGCCGTGCGTTCGCTCTCCGTGATAGCGCGCGTCCCCCGCGCACTTTCACTCGCGCACACGGCGCGCGGCGACGATTTTATCGTCCTTGGACTTTATACCGAACCTCACGGCGACGGCATAAATCCGTTTGAAGTGTCCATATAAAATTCGCAATCGCAATAAAATTGCTATCGCACTAAAGGATACTACTCTGCTCAAGAATTGCTGCGGAGCGTCAATGAAGAGCAGTGACCACTTCTGCGGAAGGGTGGCGCTGCCATACACTTCACCAAGTCGAGGTGGAGGGCTGAGTGCATGATCGTTCTAGAATACGGAGGGTACGAATTATTTACAATACTCCGCTTTCAGCGAAATACCGCTTATAACGTATCGCGACTTCTAGCTAGGCTAGTTCATGCTTCTTGCGGTGAAAAAGTTGTCCCCTTGCGAAGGGTCAAGCAGTGACTGCGATAGCAAAGTTAAGCGTTGCGCTCGAACTTCTCGGACGGTGTTCTAACTATATGCGGGTGGGACTATACGCGCACGCGACATACGCGGGTGCGCCAAAATTTCTAACGCCCTTAAGAGCTTCTAACATGACGTGTAGGGCCTGGAATGACGTCGCACAGGAGCCACTACGCTGCCCGTAAAGACCCGGGCCAGTAAAATTACATAACTTTCAGGTTTGAACACTGATATTGTTTAGCACTTTTATTATTTAATTGTCGGACAAGGTTTCAGATAAAAGCCATAGCTGTGAATGTTATGTTTGATGACGTTTGTTTTGCGGGCTGCCATTCTGAAAATTCTGAGAAATTATGTAGTCAATAACGTAAGACGTGGACAATCTTGGCGGTTGAATATTATCGCGGTTGAATATTATCGCAATCTACCTTGCATATACGGCATTCATAAACATACAGCATAGATCTACCGAAATATAGGCGTAGCTCTACGGCAACAGCGACGCTGAAGATGCTGGCTAAAATTTCCCTGGAGTGTCCGTATAACAGCGCTCCACAATAAAAAACGCGCCAACATGTAAATAAATGCTTTTTTCTTCTTTCCGGTCGTTGCTTTAAATATTCTCGCGTCTTTTTCACTGCAAGAACCGATTATAACGGAGTCAATTCGTGCTTCCGGTGACTTCGTTATAACGAGAGCTTCGTGTACTTCAATGGGAACGTCCGAGGCGGCCCCGAGGTAAACCGGACCTTTTTAAAAACTGCAACATACCCGGCGCACAGCTCTATGGAGCGCCCGGCATTCCGCAGGTGGAAGCTGTTTGGCGTCTCGAGGTTGTCGCCGTCCTGCAGCAACAGGCCGTCCAGGTCGAGCTTGGCGCGCACCCGGTACCCACCGGCGCCAATGAGGCGCGCCCCGCTGCCGACCACGCTGCACACTAGCACCATGTCGGTAAACTGCGCCAGGGCAAAGAGGGAAAATTAGTCATGTTTGCGGGTGGGCTGTAGTTGGTGATGCATTCTTCGTAGCAGTGTTATACGGAACATACAAAGCGTAGAAAAAACAACAATTAGGCCATCAACGGCATGCACAGACGATCGCGCAGCACGGAAATGGCATGACACGTGACCTTGTGGTCAGTGTCTTGTCCTATTGAGAACGAATTGAAGTGTTTATTACTGTGCGCCAAAAACGGGCGCATTGCGCCTTACAGTTTGGTCCACAACGAATAAATCAGGATACGCAACCATCCACGCAATAAAACCACAAGGTTACGTTGTTGTTTCGTATACTATACAGCCTGGTGCATGTCAGACAGACAGATAGACAGAAAGACAACGAAGTTTATTCACTAGGTCCTCAGAAGCCCTGCCTTAGGGCAGAGCTGCGGGGTGGATGTCAGTTTTGTTGTTTTTTTTTCGCTTTCATGAAGCTTCCTCAATTTGAGGCTTTCCGTACAGCTTAACAGGTCAACACAACAGAACAAAAGACAATAAATAAAGCCTAAATAAGCCATTGTATTGTTCACGTGCCGATGTTACACGACGAACGAAATCGCGTTTCCGGTCTTTCACGTGCCCTGGCTCGCATGACCTTTGTCGGTGCTGCACGGAACAATTCACTGTATTGTAAGCAGGCGTCCTGTCTCTCCGCTGCGTTTTTCGTGGCGGTGTGAATCGTAGATGTGCTGACAGGTACTTATTACTTTTTATTGTGGCAGCAATTATATGGACACTCCAAGCGCATTTCTGTCGTCGCCGTGATGCTCCGTATAAGGTCCAAACACGATAACATTGTCGCCGCACGCATACGTGCGAGTGAAACCTTGCGAGGGTCAGCCAACGATCGCAGTTCAATCTCGCGCGCGCGATGGAGAAAGGCGGGGCGGAAGCGCCGTCTTCTGTTTTGCGCGATGCACTGCGGGGAGGCGAGGGAGAGAGGGGGGTGGGGCGTTCTACGCCTGCGGCTGCTGCTTAAGGCGCGACCGCGCGGGCGCCGTATCTTGACAGCGATCTGTGAGGTGGACAAAGTGCGCGCTCGCACATGCCACATCATCACAGCCATCTGCGATGTGGACAATGTACGCCCAGTGCTGGTAGCTTCGTATGGGCTGTGATTTCGACGTTTAGTACGCGTTGAAGTGAGAGGTAGCACGAAGGTCCATTCGCTCCCTGCTGCCGCCGCGCTTCACGACTGCCGCGTTTTGACAGCGAGTTTCCGCGCTCATCGAGCGAGATGTGTTCATGTTTACCTATGCGCGCGTGGCACCGTGCTTGTTAATCTAGTTAGCAAACGAATGTTTGGAACTTTATATGGACGACAAAACTAATATCCTTACTTCGTGTAGCTGTCTTCTAATTTACTATCGTCATCGATGCTTGACCTTTTGAGCAAAACTGGATCTTTTTTTTTCGTGTATTCACTGATGATCCATGACGATCCAGACCCGTCAGAACAAGCTCTAAAGACTACGCCTGACACTATACGGAAGCCGTTTTAGGTCGAATTTTTGTTATGATTAGGGAGATACGAAATATCTGTGTTACACGCGTGGTACAAGTGGGCAGAAAACCTATCCCTAAAATCTAATGACTGCTATTTGACGTGTCAGTATCCTCCATGAGTGTGTGCGTGTTGGCGAATGTTCGCTCACCACGAAGAGGTACCGCTCGAAGTGGTCGCCGGAGCGAGCGCTGATCTTCGTCACCTTTCCCTGGCGCAGCAACTCCCTCGTCGGGCTCACCAGGTCGACGGCGCCGCCCACCAACTCCTGGATCTCCAGCAGCTGCTTGAACTGATCCTGACAAAAAACGTCCACTTTTGTCGTTACACCTAGATCTACGACGCAGTAACAGCGTAGTCAAACGTCTGAACGCGCTTACAACGAGATCCCAGAAATGCGCCTGAGCACGAACGGACATTTTGTTTTTGTTTAGTTTTTTTTGGAAGGAAAGTCAAGATAAGAAAAAATATATCGGTAAAGTGATTGATCGTTGCATTTATTTCCTAATTGCGCACAAACAGGTGGTGCTCGTAGGATGGCACCGGCTACTCCTATTCAGTGACCTTATGTGCTCAAAACGATGATCATAGCAGAAACAACAGTTAAAAACACAATGACGGTATCGCACGTACAAAACAAATTATTCTTGAAAGTTCACAAAATATAAGTGTTCCTGGGCACATATAAATGAGGACCCTCTTGAGTTCCATGTGCACAACACTCGCCAGCCCTAACGCCCAAGCCACAAACACAAGCATAAGAGTAATTTCAGAATAATTCGAAAGAATAAAAATAACGACAGAACTGGCACCCTAATCAGATTTAGTAACGTTTATGTAAAAGTGATTCTTCCAGAAAGTGTGCTTTAGGAGGTATCTAAAACCTGGCGTCTATGACGTGTTTCCGGTTCCGACAAACGCTTCCGCCGCATGCGACCACATTTTTAATCCAAAGGGTGCCACCTCTTGGGCTTGGACATGGAAGCATTGTGCGTGCAACACTTTTCTGATCGGCGGAAATATGTCTGATAGAGACCCGAGATAGGTCCTAATAATAGCGGTCGCCTACCGAAAGCACGTAGTTTCGCCGAAAGCATTTTGCGATGAGTATCATATTTCTATATTTTCACATTTTCAATCGTATCATCTACGTCTTTGTGATGAGGGCAACCATAGCGATGATCGTACAGGGGCAGGAAATGTGTTTTGTTGTTGCGCACAAGTGACCCTGCAGTCAAAATGTGTGTTAAAATTTTGCAAAGATGAGGGTAGGAGAAGGGGTGTTGCTTGTTACAGGCACACCAAGTCTTGCAAAAGTTGCCGTCAACTGCTCTGCCCGAGCGCCATTTATAATACGCAGTAGCGGCCTGAATGCTGGCACAGTTCATATAGTAACATAAATGCACCCGGTATCACAAGGAACTTGACACGAAGCGCAACATAATGCGCGTTTTCCAATCCACGTCTACTAATACGGCTCACCATTCACACTCCAACGTCGTTTGACGGAGAAGCATGCAAACGTGGATATGTTTTAGAAGGATAGGGAAATGCGGTTCATGTATGCATTAACTTCTTGTTCAGATATCATCACGAGGCAAATCAGGTATTTGTTAGTGCGATTCAATACGAACTGATTGGTTGCTTGCTAAACAAAACGTGGCTTTAAACTTTAAACAATTAATTATTCAAGGAATTTCACAAAATTTGCGTCGCTGCTTTCCTCTCCAGAGTGCCCAGTTTCACATGCGGAAATGTGTGCGTGTTAGTGGAAGCGATTCCTTTTTGTTTGTATAGTAAAGGTAAGTTACATACTTCGAGCAGTTATTCATGCAGGTTCCTTGTATCCAGGAAACTTGTACCGCTGCTGCTTTTCGCACCAGACCACCCAATTACCAATTTGGAATGATATATTGACACGATATATCGAAGGGTATGTTGGCGCCTAAATACGGCGCGGGCTACTCGTTAGCATTCAAGCCGGTCGTACAGTTGCACATTTAGTTTTGTACACTCATATGTTTATAGTTTAAGAACAACATGCATACATGTAGACAGTTGCTACGCCCACAATGAATATTTGTTCCTTTCTAGACTGGCTCGTGTCTTGAAACGACTCCACCAACTCCGGAAGTGGGAACACATGCATTCATTCACAAAAGGCAAGCTATCCGTACCTCCTGTTCCTTTAACACACGTAGAAAACAAGACCCGTTCTGTTATGCCGACCTTGGCGACCTTGAGCTATTTTAGCGCTGAGCAATTATAGCTCATGTCGTCTTTATGTTCCGTCTCTGTGTTCCACGAAGCTTCCGCCAACCGCGTATCTCTCTGTGTATCGCCTCCGCAGACACCAGGGAGCGCTGCTGCAGTCAGCGCTATTTCTGCGTCGAGCGCTCAGACTCAACCTTCAACGCCCCAGCGCCCGCGCTTTCATTCAAGTTGATTCATGATCCCTCACTGTGGTAGCGCCTGCATGAAGGTTGCTTTTTGTCCGTAGGTCCCAGACAACGAACCAGAGGCACAAGACAATTCCGGCTCTGTGAACTACTGGGACACGGACAATCGGAGTGACTGTGTGGCATCGTGACCGTTCACCAATCAGCGCACAAGGACTCTTGAACGTACACGCAGGCTCTGAACTAGCGAGCAACACTGATTTAGATCGGCCTTGCAGCGTGGAGCTCCGTGGCGGCGCTTCGCGTTGAGGCAGAACTTTGAAATAAAGAAGCTAAAGTTATAATCTTAGAGCTACGTCACATTTCACGGAACCTAGAGCTTCGGCTTGCCGAGTGTGCAACGCTTTCGGGTTCCTGGATCAATCCCTTCTACCCCTTGCAAGGCAATACCGAGAGTGTCAGAAAATACTGTCACTTGATGTTTTTTTTTTTTTTTATCTCGTTCGTCGTAAGATATTGCAGATGCAGCCTAACAGCAACAGTAACGGGGAAAAAAAAACGGCAATTGTCCTGCTATGAAGTTATGTAATAAGTTTCTAAAACGGTGTTGAGATTAAATGAATCTTAATAGTCCTAGAATGCACAATGTAGCCTACACGGCTGCTATGAGAGAGGAATGTTCGCAGCAGGACGATCTCGTTTTGTTTAGCCCGTGCTTCAAAGAGACGCCGGTTACAATAAATAAAAGTACGCTTACAATCTTTTTCATGGCCTGGTTGGCGTGGTCGGCAGCCTTGGACACCAGCTCCAATGCTCCTACAAAGAATTAAAGGCGACAACGATTGCACAGCAATCCAAAGAAAGCTCCGCTAACTGCACAAATCTCTGAATATGTCATTATACTGTTGTATAGTCATTTAGCCTTCGTGGTTATACGACGAATATCTTTTGGATAAATCAAGGTAAAAGAATTCAACACACGCAACAAGCTTATTTGTCTTTCTCTTTCTTTTTTTATCTTCTCCAGACTTACAGTACATTCAGGACTTTACAATACAGCTATTGGCATCAGAACCACTTATGTAGCTTTGTTCACTTACTTTCCGTGTCGTCTTTGTCGGGAGAGCCATCCGGCAGTTTCTTCAGGTACTCTAGGAAATAGAAGCGAGAGCACATATTTTAAAATGTCCGAGGCAGACATATACGTACAGCAAAAGCGCACCTGATTGTTCGTGTTTACTTATTCTGCGTAGAAATTCTAACTTTAACAGCTCGCCAATCGAGGACACAATCGAAAAAAAAACGCATGACGCCTCTAAGCAAGCTGAGCGAGTAGTCTAAGCTTCTGCACAACAAAAACCTAGGCGAAGAGCACAATATAGCTTATAACATGCAGAACCCAATACGACCCATGACACCACTGAGATAGCACTGTGCGCTTACCTTTGAGCAGCAGTTGATACCGGGGCACTCGCTGTACAGGTGTGAGCATGTGGTGCTGCACTGTGAGGCTTTTGCATTCAGGCATCGCCTACGGAGCAATGAGACGCAAAATTTCACGAAAAAAACGAAAAAGAATACACGGGCATAGGCAGACATACGGGTTACTGGAGAGAAGAAGTAATATCGACCAGCACCCCTTCACGTACAGCCGAACGGGACAATCTTCAGTGCACGCAACAAAAAAGAAGTTAAATTTGCTTATCTACCTGACCGCAAAGAATGGAATTTATGTGAGTAGCATGATGATCATTGTACGGAGAAGTGACACTGCACTTTCAGACGCGAGAAAGACAAAGCACGGAGGGCAAGTGAAGGAGGGGGGGGAGGGGGGGGGGTTTACTTAAAGAAGGTCAGGTATTTTACCACTGTAGTGGCACTGTTGTGCAGATTATCACCCGTTTTAGATTCAGGTTACTCAAGCAAACCATTAGAGAAACTTACTAGAACCACGGAATAGGCAATCAAAGTGCACTCAAAGTCAAAGTTGGGGCAGAGGCGTAAACTTGAGCGGCCTGTATGTTGCTGCCTCCTGGTGGCGCAGATATCAAACAAACAAAAACATCTAATATCGTGGTGACTAAGTGTATTCTACTTCGCTGCTAGTGTAAATTTTCGGCAGTGGCGTAATCGTGTCGCTGCCGAAAATTTACATCAGCAGGGAAGTTACTTGGTTACTGCAATAGTAGCTGTTTTTGTCCGTTCGAGCTCTGCGCCAGCAGGTAGCTGCACCATACTGGCCGCTCACGTTTACGCCTCCGCCCCAACGCCCAGTCCGCCTGCGTCTACCCGATTACCGGACAAGCTAAGCCTCCCTATTATCTCTCTCTGTCTCTCAAGAAAACCATCGGGGACTATTTATGAACCAGTGGCGCGTTCATAAGGAATTGCTAGGAAAAAGCGCGTTCAGAAACCGCTATGGGAAACTGCTAAGAGAAGCTACACGCGTGGCGGCAACTGAAACACGGAACTTCGGGCACTCGCATGGAACTTTCCCAACGTGGTGTCGGTGCGATGCGCGCACTCACGTGAATCTCGTCAACGACGGCCGCGAAGCGCGGGTGCTTGGCGTAGCAGGAGGCGAGCAGCTGGACGGACTGATCGAAGTTCTTCACGTACTCGGCGTACATCTTCAGGAACGGGGCAAAGTCCTTCATCACGTCCCCGATGCGGGGTTCACGGTCCCTGCACAGATCATGAGAGAGGTCTCACTTCAGCCTGCTGTGTCCTCGGCGGCCTACTGTGGCGATCGAGGTCCCCCATTATTATTTACATTATAAGAAAAGTGGTTATGCTGCCTTACCTGCACCAGGTATCACACAATCTTAAAACGATCGGTCAGGCTGCGGGCCTTAACGTGTTTTTTTCTGCGCCGCACTAACGTCAATTCATACACGCGCACGCAACGAGCCTGCACGACCAAGCTCAAAAACCGTTTTGTTGACAGTGTGCAAGAGTTAGTGCATTCACATGTCGTAAACGATATGTCAGGCAGCCTATCAACGATAGGCTAAGAGAGCATAACAACAATGTAAAAAAACTCGCAATGTGTGAAAATCTGGCCTTGCATTGTCGGCAGTGTGGATTTACGCCTATGCTTTCGCTAAGTGGGGCAGTGCATGGACACCCTGAATGTACAAGGTAATCTTAGAGGCTTTCAAGATTAACCGCTCAAGTGTTGATTGCGTCAGCATCCCGTCTCTAAATCTGTCCCAGAAACAAATAGAATTTCTATCTACTGCATTGTAACAAGAATGCGTTGGAAGGAAAGTTTCGCCTGTCATCGCTTGTGTGTTTTCTTTTTATGGTCTTGATGGTATTGCCGCAGTTCCCTGTATAAAATGCTCAGCAAGATAATAAACATCTAGTTGTTAGCCTAATGTGTTTGTAGTTCTTCCTTTGTGCACCGTCTTGAAGCGATGTTTTTTCTTCTGTGTTTACTGTTTGCGCCGTCGACCATTTTTGGCACGATCGCTCAGTGGCGACGCCGGATTTCTGCGTAACGGGGGGGGGGGGGGGGGGGCTATAATGCTTTCGCATTAATATGTCACTCTTAAGCCGATAGGGGACAATACATCAACACTAATAAATGCTTTCTTCTTCTGCTTTTTCCATACGGAAAGGGAAATGGGGTGTGGCAGCTTAACAGCGGACCAGAAGTCGCAGCTTTTCAAAACGGATTCAAAATGGCGGAAGGGCACACCCACCAGGCGTCCAGCCTCTCCTGTAGCCTGGGCAGGAGGAAGTCGTGGTGAAGCCGGAAGAGCGGCTTGAGCGGCGCAAAGATGGCGGCCACCGTGGTCTGTGGCACCATGGAGTGGGCGCGGTTCTCCTGGTCCAACCGGAAGGCCAGCCTCTGGTCCAGCAGCCGGAGCACGTCGACGTACGTTCGCTCCGTGCTGAGCAGCTCCTCGGCCACGCGACCAGCCGCCGACCCTGCGGGCTTGTAGTAAACACGCAAGTGCATGCGCCTAGTTATGAGTCAATGACTTTCAATGACTTTCGGTGCTTATTTATGGCTTATTCATTTTCTGGAGTTACGAACGTGATCATCATCGTACGGGTCACCACACGTCTAGCCACGCTAGCGTCGCCGAACGAGTCGCCACTGCCAACTTGCACCTGCTAGCTAACGCTTGCAGGAGCTGTGCGATTCAGCCAGAGGGCACGAAGTTGGGACGGTGACAGTAATACGGTTACGCTGTCCTAAATAATCCAACTGCCGTTTTCTATTCTCCTAAAGCCCCGAAGATGAGGTAGCTTCGGTGTACGTTCTCGCGTCGGCGTCAGGTGGCACGCGTCGTCAAGGGCGGTCAAGGAGCGGTAGCGCCACCATACCAGCGACTGGCAAGTGTAATAGACGGTGAGTACATTGTGGGGGCAGGCAGGCATGGCTTGCAGCATCTTTCGATCATCACATGCCCTTAGCGGCCCGTATTATCAACGCAGTTCATACGCCAAAGTAGTTAGCAAGAATGGGCATCGGCAAACCTTGGCGGCGAATATATTATTTGGGAAGGGAGACTACAGATAATACTGAAAAGCTTTTGGGTTCAAAATCGGCGGGTTAGAAAAAAGGAGCTGCCTTAAACGCTTGCAAAATTCTAAGTTTACGTAAGGAAACAAAAGATGGCATTCATTAGTGCGGAGAAACAATCTGTGAGTTTACTTACAGACGCGACGATAGAATATCATAAACCTGCTTTGGAGTGGAAACAGCAATGTAGCGTTCTCGTTGTTTCAAAACTACGTCTGCGAGCGCAAGGACACTCAGCCACTTCGTGGTATGACGTTTTAACGTCAGAAATTTATACCTAGTTGGCGTTAATAGGATTTCAAAACTATGGCAAAACGAAAGGGACAAAAGGAACAAAAGAAAAAAAATGGTGTTCGCGTGATGAAGACAGGTTCTTTGTAGGAAATAAAACTCGAATCGCCAGGCCCCGTACATTGCCTTGTAAGTGCGTCGTCCATTGTGTGCTCACCTCTGACTGCACAGTCGGGCTGCGAGCGGCGGTCGTCGCCGCCAAGCGGTCGTGCTCGTCATCATCCGGGGACTCCTCCTCGTCCTCGCTCTCGGACAAGCTCTCGTAGCTGCTCTCAAGGCTCGCGCTCACCTCCTGGTTCCGGAACCTGAAGGGTGACGGGAAGTGCGTTCCTTTTACTTTTCTTCGCTACCCGTACGTGACAAGCTAGACTATCCTTGCTCGAGGGTTTTTACCCGTCGGCACACATTTATTCATGGTAAAAAAAAAATGACAGACTCAACTGTAGTTGCTGTCTACATATGGGAATCATTCACGATTTGTAAAAAAAATGTTTTATGAGTAATGTAAGTGTTGTGTAGCGAACAGTTGCGTAGACATTATGCGCTATATAGTTTTTGTACTTCAAACAAGACAATGTTCGTAACGGCAAGATATAGTATTCAAAGCTGACTAAAATACAGTGCACATAACCAGTGCAACTGCCCAGTGCACATACCAAGACGCACCAGGGTCACATACCATGTGGTACAAATGCATATATCCAGTCGCCCCTGTGATTATGACGAATAAATTTTCATTGACCCGATGGTTGTTGTTGTCGTCCCATGCGGATAGGCCTTCCTTAGTCCAAGAAGCCTTGGCACCCAGCCGTCGTCTTCTCCCGGTACACCAGCCTTCGCTGGTCATTCGGGTGGCAAATAATTTTAGACTGGTCTATTGCCGGGACTGACCCAAGAAAACGCCGAGGTGAGCTCGGCTGCCAAAAATATGGCTGGACTCGAAGAAGAAAAATGCTTCGCATTAAAAGTTGTAGAAGGTTGCCGCTGTAAGTTTTCATCGGGGTTACTAAGGGGATTTGTATAAGTAGCAGTAACTTTCCACGCAGTGAGCTGTCGGGCAGCGAAGAAGCAATTGATCAACACCAAGTTCTTAAATCGAAGCCTTCCTTGGTTCTTCCCCTAACCTAGCATGGATATCTCTCCGACTGAGTAAACTTGGCCGACTTCAGAGACAGTATGCTAGAAGGTTGTCACTCGGTGGGCCGCTTTTTTTTTCTATTGTAGTTTGTATCGTACGTCCCGCGCACCCACACACCTCATTGCACGAACTAATAGAGCTAATCAATAAGTGTTCTCAGCAGCATATCTTGGCAGGCCTACGGGGAAGCTGTCGCTTGACTGCCAGTCACTCTCCGATGGTTTGTGCCCAATTTTATTTTAGCAGTTAAACAACTCGGCATTCTGCAACGACTCTTATTTATCCCACCTTCATCTTTCTGGAGGGGGGCGATGGTGATTAGGCACACGACCCACAACAGGCTTCAGACAAAATAACCCGAACCAGTGGAAACATTAAATATAACTTCTTATCCCAAGCAAAAAGCAGTCTGCGCGCAGATCTCTGAGGCACTAACGACACACGAGAAGCTTAGTCAACTGGTCTGAATATACCTTGCTATATCGATTGAAAAGACTGTTCCCAAAGCAGCACAGCAGCCCGAAGTAAGCTGGGCTTACTCAGAAGTGTGACATGTCTCACCTGAATGTGTTGGTCTCCCCGCAGTATTCGAAGTGCGTCCTGGTGGTGGTGAAATGGAACGAGGAACTCATCCGGCTGGGAATGCCGCCGAAAGCACTCGTCGCGCTGCATGCAGTGACCTGTAGCGGTGCCGGGAACTCGGAGAATGGACGTGGGGGTTTGGGCCTCAGCTGGGGCTCGGACACGGCGTCGCTCAGGAAAGCACCGCTGGCCCTGGGAATAAAGGGAACGACGGCGCCTGCTTAAGCGGTCAGCTATGCGAAGCGCACTGTAGGCATTAGTAGCAACATTGGCAGCAGTGGATGGTAGTTAGCAGGTGGTGGCGGTTCCGAAGGTGGTGCAATATGTAGGTCACATCCGGGTCCCCGCTTTTTCAGGGAACGTGAAGCGAGGTACGTCCATCGCGTTATTAAATACTCGTGGGTGGAGAGGACCACTATGGCTGGTCTCTCTAAGCCTAGACCACCGCAAACGACCCGCTTTCGGGTTCCCGGATCTCACTACCTCGTGAACTCTCCTGCCACGCCGAACGTGAGGGTGATAACGAGATGCAACGTTAGGTACAGGTGTCAATCATATTTGTACAACTTTTAAGGAATATTTGAGACCACCAGAAATCACGCATGGATTGTGCGAAGATAGCATTAGATTCTTTGATCTGAGGCTAACCTTAACAACCACCCATACGATGCTAGTCATATGGTTCAACAAGCCTATGACTCCACAGATTCTAAGCTAAACAAATGAATCTGACAAATAAATGCTTTGCAAATGCCCTAAAAAGGTCTTACACCCACCACATGCAGATATCCTCGACAAGTAGTGTCACCGCCTAACAGAAGCTGCCTATCCCAGTATCAGTTCCTCAGTTCCTGAGAGCCTGCTTAGTAAAAAGCGTAGCTGGGAAAAATCACGCGGTCAACCTCAAACGGAATAGCAAAAAGCCGCTGACATTCCTTACATTCATTGGAGATCTCACAATTTGATGAAAATTGTGCAGAGAGCAAATGTTCGTGCCGTCTTTTCGGCGCTAGAAAAGCTGTCCGAACTGTGCATAATCGGTGGCCGAAATCTCGTAAATTAATTAGGATATGCTAAGGAACGCAAAAAACAGTGTGTTTTGCTCGAATGCCTTTGGCCCGTGAGAAAGTATATGGGGACAAGACGGGGAAGGTGTGTGAACACAAGGGAATGAATTCACAAACATTTGAATTTGTAAGTTATCTATGCTATTGGCTGACTGCCTTGGCAAGTAATATGTCCAACATCGCGATTGGCTGAAATTTTGTCTTACGAACAAGTCTATCGTAGGAGCTTTTCGTGAATACAGGCAAAAATTCACAAGCATAAGCAAGGAAACTTATGCTATCATTGCACGCTGTGTGGCTGTGTTCCCGCGTATGACAAGCACAGCATTAAGGGTAGGGCGAAGGATAAACTTGCCAGAGGGATACATTAAGCAGATATGGTTGACTGAATCGGAGAGCAATTTGTGATCAGTCCAATCTTCTCCCTAATAGACAAAGAAATTGCTTTTCTGCGTGTGCGTAAAGCTTCTAGGGTTTGTAGTGTTTGATTTCCTTTTTTCCCTCGTCTACGACAAATGCTTATAAGTGCGCTCCATGTCAATCAATCAGCTGGAGGCAGCAATCCTTGTGTTCTGTTTCTCAGGTCATTCGTTCCCTATCGCGCTGTAATTCCCCTGTTGTACATGTTATGCCCAACTCTTACGGGAAAAAATGCACAAGGCACACTTAAAAGAAATTGAATTTTAAAAAGTCGCAGTTTCGCCCGAGAGGGGAAGCATCGATTGCGATAGCAAATTGGTAAGGATATTAGTTTTGTCGGCCGTATAACCTTGTAAACATAGGCATACTAACTAAATTAATGAGCATGGTGTCACGCACGCACAAGCAAACATGAACACATCTCACTCGATGACCAAGGAAACTCGCTGTCAAAACGCTGGAGTGAGGAAGCGCGGTGGCAGCAACAAGCGAATTGACCTTCGTGCTGCCTCTCGCTTCAATGCGAACTAAGCCGCGAACACACAGAACGCGGCGGACTCTCTCTGTGGCAGATCGCTTTCAAGATACAGCGGCCCGGAGTAACCTCACCCCACCTCCTTCCGGAGCCGTGCGCGCGACGGAAGACGGCGCGCTTGCTCCCCGCTTTCTTCCCTTGTGTGCGCGAGATTGAGCCGCGATCGCCGGCTCACCCTCGCACGCTTTCACTCGCACATGCAGCATACGGCGCACGGCGACGATTTGATCGCCCTTATACTTTACACGGCACCTCGCGGTGAAGGCGACGGCAGAATTGCGCCTGGAGTGTCCATATAATTGCTTTAGCACGCAAAACTGGGGGACGGTGACAGTAGACGAGACGGGCACACAGCGCGCTGCCCCACGTGTCAACGCCCTCCCAAATGAACAGATTGGCTTAAAGGTTCTCTGTTGTGTTCTTGTTTCTCGGTGCCAACCAGGTGCACGTCCATACCTCGTCTGTTTGTAAAATTTTCACCCTGTTCCCTAATCAAAAATTCTAGCTGGAGGTTTAGAGCTTGTGTCTGTCTCGTCTTCTTTCGCCGTCCCCTATAATGCGCACCAAAGCGCGCCGTCATGAAATGCTACCAACTCGCGCGAACCAGCACCATACTCAGTTATAAAAGACACTACACTTAAAGGCACGTACGCCTGACGTATTTCCTGCGTGTTTTCGGCGCGGAGTCTTTCGTCACCGGGATGCTAAATTTAAGTTTATTGACTATACCTCACTACAGGCTAACCTCAAGGAGGAGCACTTTTTAACGAAGAGAACGCCAAGGACAATCAACTCGCAATAGAGCTTCGCGTGTGAAGCTTGCCCAGTGAGACGCACTTACGCATCCCGATGTTGCTTCCCCTTATTTCACCGAATACGCCTCGAGCCATCATTTATGTATACAGCAGGCACTCTTTTGTAGCGACGTCATCGGGAATTGAAATGTCCTTCGTTATAGGCGCTTTCTTAAATGTTGTGAGGTTCTATTGGAGCCATAATAGGACGGGACGTATATTTAAACACTTCAATAGCGTGGGAACTCACGTACGATGTAATACATCCGCGGCTGATACTGGGGAAAATTAGAGTGGAGAAATTCTGATGACGCTTGATCAGCAGCTGCCTCATCTGTCCGTGGTCACCATGTGACACCATTGGGCCCAATGAGCTACAACCCGCGTAGTGGCGTGACCTTCACAGCGCGCTTTGCCCCTATTAGTTGACACGAAGAAACGCGAAGGACCACAGCGCATGCTGCAACGAGCGGGTTTCCCTCCTCGCACCTGGTAGTAAGTTGAGTATTAGATCACACAACTTCGATTAATCAGCTCTTAGAAGCACGTACTCCAGTCGGACACCAAGAGACCTTGAATAAAGCGATTTCTTTTAAAAAAGAGCGTTTGCTGCATAATTTTATCGACACCTTTCTCTGCATACCTGCAACCCAGGCTTCTCCCGTCCGCTCCTTGCCTATTTTTGTAAAGCCTTTTCACCCACCGCTATGTAGGGTAGTACACCCGAAACACATTTGATTAGCATACCAGCACTCACTCACTCACTCACTCACTCACTCACTCACTCACTCACTCACTCACCTGTCCCAGAACGGGCAAGTCCTGAGGAGCGCGCGTAAGTCCGCCGAGCCCATGGAGAGGGCGTCCGGTTCGGGAGTCCTTCCGAGGGCCTCCCTGAGGTCGCCCTCGCTGGACGACGCGGTGGGGCCGCCGGTGACGCCGTTGGCGGCCGCTCCTTCGGGCTCCGTGAAGACGCCCGAGTCGCGGTCGCTGCTGGGACCCCCTCCGGACGAGGAGGCGGCAGCCGCAGGGGCTCCCCCGCCGCCCATGCCGGTGGTCGCGCCGTGCAACCGGCAGGACTCGATGCGCAGCAGGCGCGCAAAGCTGTCCCGGTTCTTCTTGACGAAGTCGGCCAGCTGTTCCTCGGTGGCGCTGGCGCAGCGCAGGCGTGCTTCCTCCAGGAAGTCCTCGAAAGGCGCGCCGCCGCGTTCGCTCGTCGCGGCGCCTTCTGCCGCGATGGCTTCCGACGCGTCAACGCCGTCCGGGACGTCGACGGCGCCGCTGGCGCTGGCAATGCCCTGATCGGATTGGGAAGAACGCGACGAAAGAGGACTTCACCACTGCCATTGAGAAGTGATTGTCGGGGTAGTTGATCTAGCATACTTACTATTGTAGAGTTAGTGCTTAACTATGAGCGTTTCATTTCTTTCTTTCTTGCTTGCTTTCTTTCGTGCGGGCGCGCGCGCATGTGTGTGTGTGTGTGTGTGTGTGTGTGTTGTGTGTGTGTGGTGTGTGTGTGTGTGTGTGTGTGTGTGTGTGTGTGTGTGGTGTGTGTGTGTGTGTGTGTGTGTGTGTGTGTGTGTGTGTGTGTGTGTGTGTGTGTGTGTGTGTGTGTGTGTGTGTGTGTGTGTGTGTGTGTGTGTGTGTGTGTGTGTGTGTGTGTGGTGTGTGTGTGTGTGTGTGTGTGTGTGCGTAGCGTCTGTGACACACGCAGTTAAATTACCCATTGAATTAGTCGCGTCATCTCGTGACAGAGCCAAATGTACGTTTTCCATAAAATCCGTATCGCTTAAACATTTGTGGGCGACTGTTACATCTGTACGCTCCTGTTTATCTCAGAATATGTATCAGAACCTTGATTAGGCTTCTGAGCTTATACGTGCTTAGTTATTTTCTGAACTTTTGCCTTTGCTACTTATATTACATTACTATTTATTTTTGCTACTGCTGTGTTTAAAGAACTAGCAGCCGCGATTGAAAGGTGACCAAGTGTTTCTTTTACTTTCAATTCAGCAAAAAAATTTACTTTCCACCATTAGTTTCAATGTACACTCTCAACAGGGTAACATTTATAAAGGAGCATATCGTCACAACTATAAGGTAACCAGTGGTATTTCTTTGAAATAATGGCAACAGCTATGCGGACTCCAATATTTGGTTACATTTAGCCAGGTCCCCAGAACGCACCATCAATTTTAATAAACATTTATAGGGGCAATATGGTACTGTACTTCGGCAGAAAACGCTGTCTAATACATCCTTTAACATGACGTCTGGCTCCAAAACCTATAGTTTCCTCGCGTAAATTTCACTCCGTGTAATGCTAACTTTAGTCCTTACGAAAAATATCCGAAAAGTCCAAAGCTCGTGCAGGTCTTGCCCTTATTTAGGGCAAATATCAATGGCTACATTTAAATTGCGTTTTTACAGGGCTTTAGCTGACCACCGTTTTCATAAAACTAAGCTACTTTTCAACGCTGTCACTTGCCATGCATATCGCAAGCACCAGCGGGTTGTAAGCGCGTGAACACGGCATCTCACCTGAACGCCAGCGCTGTCCGCCATGGCAGAGAGCAATACCAGGCTGCTTCGCCTGGTGTACGCCACCAGCTGGACTGCCTCGGTCCCGCAGACGCCTGAAATGAGCGAGAAATGAGGAATCATTCCCGTTTGATAAGATAATTGCTGCTGGTGATATAGCGAATTGTTAGAGTATCTGTCGGAACACTAAAGATCCGCATTTCGATGGGGCAAAATGCGAAAACACCCGTGTACTTAGATTTAGGTGCACGTTAAAGAACTCCAGGTGGTCCAAATTTCCGGAGTCCCCCACTACGGCGTGCCTCATAATGAGATCGTGGTTTTGGCACGTAAACCCCATAATTTAATTTAATCTTAACTAAAGATAGATGACAAAGAAATACGTACACCGACCAAATAAAACTTTAAAAACAAGACGTTTCGGCTTCCATACGGAAGTCTGTAAACTTGAGAACTTGGGAAGCTTGGGAACAAGGATTACATATAGAAGCCGAAATAATACTTGACTTTTTGTGCTACAGCGACGGCCTATCAATTCGTCCACTAACTTTGGTATTATCTAGTAAACATAAATACCCAAGTTAGTGGACGAATTGATGGCCGTCGCTGTAGCACAATTGGTAGTGCAACGCACGCGTAATGCGGAAGTTGCGGGTTCGGCTCCCGCCGGCGACAAGTTATCTTTTCGTCCGCTTTCATTTCCCCTTTTCTTCATTATTTTCTACATTCCAATTTCAACTACACTTAATTTCCCCCGATGCTTCCCTTTAGTCTTGTTGGGTCGGGCGAACGCGAGAAAGAAGCTCTCGTCGACATCACTACATGTCGGCACGGAAGCCTGCGGTATGCAGCACAGCGTTGCTCTTCGGAGTATCACTGCGGAGTGAGAATGCAGCCTCTCTTGCTATCTCTATATACCTATGAATCGATCGATCTATCTCTGTATCTCTCTATATCGCTCCGTCTTTAACAAAACTTCTGGAGCAAATTGCTTCTTGATGCTAAGAAAAGATACTGCGCCAAAGAAAGGCAATCGCGAGAGGGTGTGCTCTCTGTCTTTCCCTGGTGCATAGTTCTGCCCAATTGTGGAAAACGCACGTTCAGTTCTCACCCGATAATGCGTGTCCGCTGGCACCGGACACTATGGAGCAGCGACGGGGCGGCGTCTCAGACTCTAAGCTGCCGGACTGTGACGACCGCTGGCGCAGCAGCAGCGTCCATCGGGACAGCCGGCGCGAGGCCGCCCCGTCCGGAGAACCGCAGCCTCCCGCCCCGCCCCGCATGGCGAACACAACGCACGATCGTCCTGCAAGAGCGAGAAATACAAAAAAGAAATGTAGGACTATGCATTTCTTAACCACACTAGATTACTGCAGAGCGCTTCGGCCATAGGAACAGCGAAATTGGTCACAAATAGCTTTACAAGTATAGTACAGTATTCAAATGTGCGTTACCAGTGGAACAAGAGTACATTTCGGGAGCACGTATACCAGAAGGCAAAAAGAATTATTTATTTTGACCGAACAGTCAAAATATATGTATATATATATATATATATATATATATATATATATATATATATATATATATATATTGCCTTCTGGTACTCGTGCTCTCGAAAATGTACCGAACATCACCGAGAGCGGAGGAATGCAAGGGCGAAAGCACTGCATGAGAAGTTTCAAAACGATGCGGACGTGGTTTATGTAGACACAGCGGAATATGCAGACGGTCGAGCCATGGCAGTTGGTCACCTCAACTCAAGCGGGCCACTCGCTTGCCAGCGGCGCCATTAAAACAAGACAATCAGAAATCGCGGAAGAAGCGGCCATAGCGCTGGCGCTCGCCTCCACAACGGCGAGCGTCATAATCACTGAATCGAAAAATGCGCTTCATAACTTCACTAAGGGAAGGGTCCCCAGAGAGGCGCTAAGGATAATGAGTAACTTTCGCGGGGAGCGTGACGTTCATATCATATATCGACGCCCGCCCACTCCTCCCTCCCGGGCAACGAAACCGCACACATCCTAGCTCGAGAGTTAGCGAGCTGAGCAGGAACAACGCGGGGCCCGAGTACGGAGAGAGACCGCATGGTCACTTACAATGAAATCACCAAACACTACAGATTAAGGGGGCAGCATTAGCCTCCACCACACTCCTCAATAAATAAACAGCAGGCAACATCATTGCGCCTACTACAAAGAAACACCTTCCCGAACCCGATTGCTTAACATCATTGTTATCCAGAGCTCTACTCAGATAAATGCAAAGACAGCAATCAGACACATAATCTGGGCTGCCCCAACATAGTGGAGCAGTGAGAGACCGCGCTGTTCAGTTCAGACAGCGAGTACCAACTACAAGTCATCAGGCAAGCCGAAGATGCCGCTAGGACCCAAGGGCTCCTGGCCGCCATCTAAGGGAGGAGAGATAAATTCCTCTCACACTTGCCATTTCCAATAAAAGATGTTCCTCTCTCTCGACCGAACAGTTCACGGTAATGAGCTCTTGAGTTAACAAGGCTCAAAGACGCAATAGATGTCCAAAACATGGCGGCTATGAAAGGTGTTTTCGGTTCTGCAATCGCTTCCGGTGCATATCCTATCCGCAAAAGCAACGCTTTCGAGATTTGTGCCTGTTACTCCAAGGAAGTGGTCGCTGGACGCTAAATTTGAACGCCACCTATCACGCAGCATATACAAGACGATAACCAGGTATAGTTATCCATCAACTGCTAAAACTGTGCCTCCATGCAGGCTTGTCCCACACTTCTCACATGGGCGTTTACATGAACCCGACAGAAGCGGGTCAAGCGGTCTCGTCGACCTGGAATCGGCCTGTCGAGATCATGTAAACTCTAGCCGGTCGGGCTGAACGAACGTCGAGTCAGGCGGGGCCAGCGTGACTAGCGCGCATTTATAAACATAACCCATTTGTAACGTGCATGTATGAACGCAGACGGGTCGCGCCAGCCAGTGCTCGAACCATAGTCACCAGCGTTTCATGCGCCGGCCGCAGGAATGGTATCAGGACAAGTGAAAGACATGCACGGTGCAGTGCAAACGATAAGAGTCACGAAATAGAGGTGTTGCAGATGGCTGCGGGAACCGGAAACCCTGTTACAACGCGTTGATGTCTCGACTCGACGCTGCTTGCCACCGTTGTCGGCACACGTCAGAAGCAGGTTAATGTAAACGCGTTCCAGTCGGGCTCGCTAAGCCCGATTTCTGACCAGTCGCTCTCCCGTGGGCTTCATGCAAACGTAGCCACTGATGCATACAGTGAACTTTGGCTCCGAGTAGTTCAGGCATGCAGGGTGCTTTAACGAGGGCTGTGAAATTCGATTTGACGCATCTGAGCGATGATGCACAAGTGAGGGGAGCATACATGCTGGCTTGTGCTGCCTGAAGCAATGCCAATCCAAGCCAACGGGGAAACAGTCCGCCAGTAACACGTGCGAGCGCTTGTGAACGTGAATGGGCGTTTCACCAATTGAGCGGGATAGAAAAAAATGTCACAGTTTCGCCCTAAGGGCGAAGCAATGAATGCGATAGCAACACAGCAATCTCATACGAAGTAAGGTGAGCGGCTTTGGTAGCAACAACACGCAGAACTGTTGTCGACGCCATCGGCGTTTTGCCCGCGTTAGCTCTAAATGCGTGCGGCGTTGGTGACTGTTGCTGGAGCCTCTCATATAAATAGGCACTTGGTGCCGCAGCTAAACGTCGCGTCCCTTCCTTCCCCCTCCCCCACGGCCTCTCGCGCGTCTGAAGAAGGCGCGTTTGCTCTACATATATGGTGATTGTAAAGGAGAAACGAGACGCCTAATTCTGCAGCCCTTAAGCGAGCACGGCGCAGAACGCGCGTTTGTTCTCCGCCGTGCGTTCACTCCCCGTGAAAGACGCGCCCCTCGCGCCCTTTCACTCGCACATACAGCGTTCGGCGCGCGGCGACGATTTCATCTCCAAATGACGTCATACGGAACCTCACGGCGACGGCGACGCCGACGGCAGAAATCTGCTTTTGAGTGTCCATATAATTGCTATCGCAATAAAAAAAAGTATTCGTGTTTCAATAGGTGGTCTCCAAATCCACTCCCCAGCGACGATTGACTCTAAGCGAAAGAAGCTGATCTCGAAGGTTATGCTTTTGCGTGCTGCATGCGCTGGAAGTGATTGAGGAGCCGGAGACACGTCATGGTCGTCATGTTTTATTGCGATAGCAATTATATGGACACTCAAAAGCAGATTTCTGCCGTCGGCGTCGCCGTCGCCGTCGCCGTGAGGTTCCGTAGGACGTCAATGGAGATGAAATCGTCGCCGCGCGCCGCCGAACGCTGTATGTGCGAGTGAAAGGGCGCGAGGGACGCGCGCTTTCACGGGGAGTGAACGCATGGCGGAGAATAAACGCGCGTTCTGCGCTGTGCTCCCTTAAGGGCTGCAGAATTAGGCGTCTCTTTCCTTCTCTACAATCACCATATATGTAGAGTAAACGTACCTTCTTCCGACGCGCGAAAGGCTGTGGGGGAGGGGGGGGGGCAGGGAAGGGAGGCGACGTTTAGCTGCGGCACCAAGTGCCTATTTATATCAGAGGCTCTGGCAACAGTCACCAACGCCGCACGCATTTTGAGCGAACGCGGGCAAAACGCCGGCGGCGTCGACAACAGTTCTGCGTGTTGATGGTGCTGCTGCATGTCCAAGTTTATACAGCTGATAAAGCTGCTATCATTACTCCGTATAGCTCTCTTCAAATTTGCTATCGCAATTGATGCTTCGCCTTTCAGGTGAAACTGCGACAACTTTTTTGATACCACCCATACTATCAGGACGCGAGCTCCCGCGAGCAAACGAGAATAGGAAAAGTCAAAATTTTTCACGCGTTCAATGTCTGAATCATTAAGCGTTGTGCAGTACAGTACAAGATACGCGTAAACCACAAGGGACATGTGCCTTTATGGTCGTTTCTTTTGCGTTATTATATTTAACTATATGAACCCTTTTGAGGCGTTTAATTGCATACATCAATGTATGTTTCAACCGTTCAAGGCGCGCGAGCTGCCACGAACGGAGAACGCGTGCGGCCTGAAGCAACCCCAATTGAAGACAATTACATTTTGCCAGCCACGTGCAAGTTACCATAGGCTAGGCCTGTTTTCCTTGATATTGAGTACCCGTGGTAAGTAGTGCACCGACATAACGCCCAAAATTTGCTGCCTACGAAAGGTGAACAGTAGCGAAAGTGCACACCAGCTTTCGCTTTTCGTGAAGAGGGCAAACGGGTTAGAAATGGATACTCGTTCAGCCTGGAGCTGGCGGGCCGGGTTCTGTCATGTCGGGCCGGGTTCTGTCATGTCGGGCGATGACGTAATTTATGTGACACATGCAGATGATATTGAGAAGAACCGTTTCAGTTGTGAAACCTTTACATATGCATGTCATTTCCAGCAACTCGTACATCAAAGACAGTGAATCTATACGATTGAGCACACAAATCCCCTGGAATCTACTATGGGTCCGCTCTACCACTGCCGGAAATCTACCCAAGACTTTGCAAGCGCTTTTTTACGTACGGTGCGATCCCTTCGCTGCACCCGAGCCTTTTCACGTGTACTATATCCGAGCTTAGCACTTCTATATTTTCCGTCATATCCGACTAATGTTCCTGCGGGCCGAGCCGGCCGGACCGACAGCGGCGTCGGGCCCCGCGTTACGACCTAGGAGCTGGTTAGTACCAACGAACCAGTAGGATTCCATAGCTGGGTTTTCTTAGTGATAGGTCGTCCAAAGCCAGCGGCCGTGGCTCGTCACCTCCACGGGACGAATCAAGCCCGCGGCTCGGCTGCGTGTTCTCGCCGATGCCTTGGTCGTACACGGCTGATTCGGGAATCCGACGCAGGCAGCGTAGCTGCCTTGCTGCCTGTTCTTTGAGGGATCAAATTCCGGCCGCGGCGGCCGCATTTCCCTGAAGACGCAATGCAAAAACGCCCGGGTGTCGTGCATTGGGTAATCGTTGAAGAATCCCAGGCGGTCAAAACTTATCTGAAAGGACTACGGCATGCCTCAAAATTCAATTATGGTTTTGGCGCGTAAAATAACGAATTTAATTTAGATTGAAAATCTAGATTGATAACTTATTCGTCTAGAAGTCTGGCATCGTTCTCGGAGAGCCAATATCTCCTTTTATTTCATAGTAAATTGCCGAAGTTTCCAACCTGTGCGGCTGTAACCACCAGCTCGAAAATGGACGAATTGAAGTGATCTCCACGTGACCCCCCTCTATGCCGACATCTGTGAATCAGCCAGTGCTGACATCACACGACAGGTGCCATAGTCGACAACAGGTGGCGCCACTACGAGTTTTTTTTTTTTTTAGTCATTTTCTTGGTTACAAAAGCTCTGTTCTCCCTACGAATGACGAATTCGTGTTATTAAAGACGCCTAGTCTTTCAATCAAGCTCGACTTAATGCTTTGGTGTACCTTTAATACTGACAAGGCGACCGCACGAGTACCCTAGCACGAGAACTGTTGTGGAATAGGTGGGGTCTAAAATATGGTAAGCGAGACATGCTTCCGGCTGCGCATTCACTTCCGTTGCATGCAGTGTGTAAAACTATAGCCTTCGAGATCTGTCTCTGTTACGCAGTGGCAGCAGTCGCTGAGCCGTGAATTGGTGCGCCATCTATTCCCCAAAACAGCTTGGCTGTAAAAGAAAGTACCACTGATGGTAATGCAACTGAACTTCGGTAACATATCACTGACTTTCATAATCATCGGCAATTATTCGCCCCGGATTTTCTTTGAACAAAAGAAATGAGGCCCATTAGCAACTTTTCCTTGTTCATTTGTGGCAAACATTACAGGCATATGTTAACTTCGGAAGATGATGGCATAAAGAATATTGAGGAAGCTCGAAGAATCTTACATTGCTTATCTACGTGTTCTTGTTTCCCGTAATGCTAATTACACATGAAGGGAAAACCTTCAGACTAACCAGTGCCCGCCCGGAGGCTTTTCAAGATAGCCTATGTTAGCAGTGCGTGCAAACATTCGACTCCATCGAGAACCGTCTCTGACGGTCTTAACATTTCGTGGCTGTAAGTTACGTACGTTCTTTGTGTAAGCGACTGCCTCTTGGCAATTCCCCTATAGTGGCTGAGCGCAATTATTAGTGCGATAGCAAATATACGGGCGCCCAAGGCGCATTCTAGCCGTCGGCGCCGTTGTCGTACTGTCCCGCTATCAACGGCGCATGCGCGGCACGCGCGCTGGGAACATCTCCAGAGACTCTGAGTGCGTTTGGCTGCAAAAAAAAAAAAATTGCGAAGCGCAGTCATGAAGTCAGGATGTACGGGCTCGGCGCTACCAGGAGTATACATACGGCGCGGACTTTTTCGCGCCCATTTCCTTCACCCACTGGAAAGAGTGTTTTACAGCGTAGCTGTAAAACACTCTTTCCGACCAACTATTGCCTTTCCGACCAACCAGATTGCCGACCAAAAATGGCGTCATCCGTGCGCAAAAATGTGGGCCGGTTCCGGAGGTAGTGCAATACCAGGAGCGGCAAAGCGAAAAAGAAGCCGCAATGCAACCAGCAGAGGCGTGGTGTCAAAGTGACCATTACTACCATTACTCTAAATTGTCATTACTACCATTACTCCAAAGCAATGAAGCATTGCATACTCCCTTAGCAGTTGTATAGTGGTGGTTTTCAACAGCTTCGCTCGACATCCGCTTTCGCAAGGCCAGGATGACGAGTCAATTTTTTCTTTTTTTGTGTGTGTGTGTGTGTTTGTTTGTTTGTTTGTGTGTTTGCGCCAACGGTGCATTTCTGCCATCGCAACTAGGGGGCCACCACCGAGCACCAACGGCATGAGCCACCCGTTCTGCGGACGGGCGTCCGACCGATGTGACCGACGTGACGATGTACACGCCGAGCGTCTATCATACCGCAGCATGATCGCCTTGCTGAGAAGCCGTTGCTGCTGAATAAGCGCCACCGGGCTGCGAAGAGGGACGCCCGAAGCCTCGTACCAGGCCAAAGCCTCCTAGATGGCATCCCTGTGAACTCCGCTTTCGAACCGAAACTCGGTCCGAAACTTCCACTGTCGAAAGCCCGGCGGGACGAAAGCGGTCACGTCAAAATCGCCGCTACTTATACACGGGAGCATCCCCATTCTATAGAGTAGGGCAAAGTAGGATGACGTCATGGATCGAAGTGCACGGGCCTTGTGCTATTTATAGGAGCCGTTGACCAGGCACGGAGCACGCTCCGGGAACAAACGCAGCAGCCCCTTACTCTGAAGCAGCCGGCGAGGGCTATAGCGACGACTTCGCGCGCGTGGCGACGAAGTCGACCGAGCATGCAGGCCGGCCCGGCTATTGTGTTTTGCCGGACAGTCGCATGCTATTCTCGCGGCATTCCGGAGATCGCAACTTTCAACGAGCTCCGTTCAACGAGCTCAGTTCGAGAAAAATCATGGTCTGCAGTACCAAGTGATAACTGTCAATGTTGAACGCATTATAAAAGCTAGTGCTCGATACAAGACAGACAGAAGAAACGGGAAAGGCAGGGAGGTTAACCAGAAGGGAAGATCCGGTTTGCTACCCTTCGCTGGGGAGAGAAGAGAGGGGGAGGTAAAGTGATAGGAAAGTAGAGATATAGAGAAAGAAAGGCAGCATAGATGCACAATCAAAGTCGGTCACTGTCACCGCATACTATATCACCGCACAGCACATTAGCACTTGTAGCACTGTACACATCACTCCAGGCTACAGCCGCTTGTCCAATTCTGTAGTCCTTAAAAACTGCAGCAGAGCCCTCGTCGACATGCGCAGCGATAGCTAGTGATGTCGGCATTCTAAAGGCCCTACTAGGATTCTACTCTATATAAACACCGTGGTGGTGTAGTGGCTTCGGCGTTCCACTGTGACGTCTGAGGGCGCGTGATCAAATCCCGTCCGCTAAGGACGCATTTCGACGAGGTAAAAATGAAAAAGCGCACGTGCACATGCATTGGGTGCAACCACTGGTTTACTCAATATTATCCGGAGTCCCCCATTACACGTCGTGCCTCATAATCCTATCGTGGTTTTGGTACGTAAGACCTTGTAATTTATTAACACGAAAGTGTTTTATGCCGGGGTCCACCAAGACTTCACTGACGTATTTCCGTCACGGAAATACGTCATAGAACATAATACAAAGAAAGAAACCAGAAGAAAAAGTTCCACAAACATGCAAAATTTGGAAATCGAACCCACGACCTCTCGGTCCGCGACGATAGATCGCCGAGCGTTTAACCCATTGCGCCACAAACGCATTTGCAGAGAGCTACACAGACGCGCCTTATATATCTAACACTCCTCCGTGTACCCGCGCTCTTGCTCGGGGCGGTGCCGCCGCCTACGAGCAGAAAAGAGAAGTACTGCATTATGACACTAACGCGCACCGACAGTGAACGCTTCGGTGGTCTCAGCACTACGACGCCTCGATGCCAGCATTCGAAGGGACGCTGGCATCAAGAAGCACTACCAACGCCACCTAGGTGGCGTTCACCGTACTCAGCACAGCGGAGCGTGGCCTCCGCAATTAGCTCTGAAAATGTTTCTGAAGTTGATCGCGGAGGCTGCAATTACGACGCGCTGTACGCGCTGATTTGACTCGGTGACGATTCAGTTACGTGCTTTGTCTTGCGCGTTGTATTAGTGTGTCAGTTACGTGCTTCGTCTTTCGCGTTGTGCTAGCGTGTGCAGCGTAGTGCAGCTTCCATATGCACGACGGTTGCTCATGGTCATCGACGTTGGTAGTCGTGATGGAGGAGACGTGCCACCAGGCGTCAGCGTGGGTGCATCAACGCCTAAGGGCGCTTTAGCCACAAAACACCAATAGACATTATATATCAATGTGCAATAAACATTACACTACTTCTGTGAAGACACGTTTCACTTTCGTGTTCTATACCGATTCCTATATAAGAGGGATCAACCTCATTTTTTTTATTAGTTATTCTCAATCACGTGACTAGACTGTGTCTGGCTTTTAATTCCGGCTCAACCACGAACCACGGCTCAACCACGAACCAACTTTGTGTCGATCCAGCTTTTAATTCGGTGTCGCTGCCTCTTACGGGCACATTTCACGATCCCTTCTCGGCAACTGAAACTTTGGATGCGACTATATTTCACATTGTATTGCAATTCATATGCTGCTAAGCACGCAGACACGCACAAATACGGACGCAAAATCAGGAGCGCACACAACAACAAACACGGACCCGCGTGCACGCTTGGAGAGTGCTGTAGGGAATGCTTACACAATACGCGTTATGGTCCTGTCAAAGAGTTATGTCCGGAATTATGGTTTACTGCAAGATGGAATAAGGTGTGATAAATAATATCCTGCGACAAGGAAGCGTATATGATAAGTATGATAATAGTAATAGTGACACGTAATATAATAGTGACTCACACGCAGTCAATTAAAGATGCAGTTCACATCAACCTTGAAAAAGACAAGTACGCTTGTCGAAACGTTGGCTCCTGCTCTTAACTTGTTCTCGTATTCCGCACAGTGCACATCAACGACATACAAGACAGTATAAATCCCAGAATATCACAAGGACCTATTTTGAAGTATGTTAGGCCCTTGAAAATGTTGCCCCGTCTGTGGCAGCCAAGTCTTGCGTCCATATATGAACAGGGGGCGCGCTTTTGCCAGTCCGCCAAGTCTTGGCTCCAATGTCCTGTTACGAGTATTATAATTAAAAAGTATACCCTAGGTGCAGTCGTTTTATGCAGTTTACATAAAACGTAGGTGTGTGCATCAGCTCATTATAAATTAATGTTCTCATTCAGTTGTCTTTCACAACCGAATTCTTGGTAAAGAAAGAAACCACGTGGTTGCTTGTTTGCAGCATCTCACACCGCAGAAGCTATGCAGCCGGTTACTTCAAACGGACCCTGAACGCAGACAGCCGCCTACAACGTGGCACGGTTTGAAGTGGGCCACCTGCCAGGGCCTGCCCACGACTCGCTCTCCCGGTGAGCTCCAGTTAGGTCACGTGCTTACTGCGCGTGCCAGAAATGACGACTGAGTCAAGGCTTTCGCGTTGTATTCAGGTTCGCAGTGGAGTGTGACCCGTTATTACATCTATCTATCTATCTATCTATCTATCTATCTATCTATCTATCTATCTATCTATCTATCTATCTATCTATCTATCTATCTATCTATCTATCTATCTATCTAGATCGGACTTGTCTTTCTTTTCTTTTTTAAGTGACTCGGCGGATACAGCAACCTCCTATAGTATAGTGACATGACAACTCTGATTTGTCATTCTTCTGCGCTACGTGAAGGTCCCACTCTCGTAGACCCTAGATGAAATACTGGCAAGCGTCACAGCGCCCTAAATAATTTCCCAGATTACTTGTTGGTACGAGCCAGTTTCGGTTTCGGTAGCCAGAAGGTGGGCGCGTCGTGACGTCATAGTATGTTGGTTGCCTCCGTTCTAGCGATCGCTGCGCCTGGCGCACGCGAACGCCGTCAAAACAAACGCACTCAGCACTCTTGTTTCTTTTACTGTGAGCAACGTCATCCCACCTAGCCCTATTGCTACACTATACGTCAGCAATTTTTTTTTCTCTATTACGTCTTCCCGATAATGTCGATGACGCAGCGTCTGGCGCTCCGTAGCCCAGATTAAAAATACCTGATAAGTGTTTCCTAACTTTCATGCTCGCTAACTGCCATCCTGTAGCGTGCGAAAAACGTTCAGTAGAATTTCTACAATTTGCGATATACGTGTTAGTATTCTCTTAAAATAAGCGGGACTGGTCAACCGGTTGCTTTCTAAACATGTTACGAGCAGAATGAGTGCGAGTATGCCTACAATCGAAGGAAAATGAGAGTTTAAACAGCAGTAGTTGAAATCGCAATACTCGCTAAGTCATTCTAGGGCCGAAGTCGACTTCCATCATGGACGCCATTATGTGTTGGCCCTCGCCAATGTGTTGCCGTGGTTAGCGAGTATGTCGGTGCGGTCTAACTAAAGAATTATCTGACGTGGCCCGACATGGAAATGAAAAGCCTTCACTTTAGCACTTGCTCGTCGGGTCTTTACAGTTTACGTTCCGCGACTTGAAAGCTTCTCAACCCAACTCGAGGAAGTATACTCGGCGCAGAATATTTAAAGCTCAGCCCGAACCTCAGTTGCATGGTATATACCGAGTTCCAAACTGTACTTTTAATTTGAAATAACAACAACTGATACTGTTTTCCGCTGCCAGAAGGCCAGGAGTGTTATGGTTAGTCATGAAAAAAAAAAAAAGCGGCGCGAAGCACGAAGCTGAAGAAGAAAATTATACGGTGGAACGAAATATTTGCAGGCACGAACGCCGACTGTATAACAACCGTAAACTTTGTTGCACAAAGAACGCGTTTATAAGAATAGAGCTTTGGGGATTATCGTACACTTAGCGCACGCACGATGCTTAGAGATTTAGCCAACTTGCTCGAAACGGAATTCCGGTTGTGACGTTTGGAGGTTACCGGTCAATTTTTCATCGCATCTGTTTTCTGACGAATCGCATCGGTGACCAAACGCAAGGACGTCGTTTGTTTGGTACTTCAGCGCCGTCAAAATAAGGTCGGCGTGGACCCGGAAACAAATCGTTGCTAACCTCGCGTTCGTAAGCGTAACACCCTAGCCACCCGAGACCAACGTAAAAGCCCCGTCAATTCCGATCGTTAGACAAGCAGGAAGCTCTCATCGTCAGGCCACTCACCGTCAGACGCCGCACACGGCACGCTTATTAATCCACTCGTCGACGGTGCGGTTTAGTCCTTCGGAACGGAGCGGCGCGAGCGCGAGACGCTTCGTGCCACGGGCCCACAGCGCCTGCAGCGGTGACCGCGGGGGCCACAACTCTCCCGCGAGCTGAGAGCGCGAGCCGTCGTGCTCGTCCATCGACGCCGCCGAACGGGAGCCCGACGCCGCGCCCCGTGCGGCGGGCGACAGTCATCGGTCGGTCGCACGTCGCCTCCACCAGCGGCGGACCGACAGCCGCCGCAAGGAGCCAGAGAGCTGCCCGAAATGGACCAGCGCTGCCTCGGAAAGCGCGCCGTATATTTAGAGCACGGCGCGTGGCGGCGTCGCGAAGGCCTCCCCCCCCCCCCCCCCTCTCCTCCTCACAGAACACGCACGCACGTCCGCGGCGCGACACCCGCGTAGAGCACCGCGAAGGCGAGGAGAAAAGGTATTCGGAGTCCGAACACCGGTTCGCCTCCCCCCCGAACACACCCCCTCTGAGCGCGTAGGGTTGAATGGCTGAAAGAGGGGAGTCGCGCCAAACTGACAAGTCCCTCGGGCCACCGTACCGCGAGTTCTCGGTCGGCACGTTATAATTCTCCGTTAAGGTCACCGCGAACGATCTTCCGACCTTTAGGACGACGCGGACAAGAGGAAGGCGGCGATCACGGAACCCGGAACATCGAGTGCTGGCTCTCAGTGAGGCCTTCCGGCCGCATGCATGCGACTTCCGAAGGCGAACTGAGCGAGGGCCGTTCGAGTTCGCGGCACTTTCGATGATATTGAGGAGAGAAAAGAAGGTGCTTGTTGTGTGCGCTAAGGGACGCACTCGAGCTTGATATGCTTATCTGGAACGCTATCAGGAAGTGAACGCTGTTTTCGACCATGCGGCACATTCACTTGGTCGTTACAGAGCGCTCTCGCACAATTACGAAACTCATGGACAACAGTTTTAATTAAACTTGTACTATAACAATAAACGCGGGTGCGCAGCAGGTGACTGTTTGGCTTCGTTATGGCCAATGCTGCCCGCTTATGCTAGCACTAACGCTTGGTTACTGTCTTACCATTGGTCTTACATGACCTTCATATCAACGCTAGAGTGCTCTGGAGAAAAAAAAACGAAAAGAAACCAGAATATACCATTCGAAACAGCACAGATGTGTTTAGGTTAAATTGTGCATCTTGACGAGATTTTTGACACCCAGCCCGCGCAGTTATGCGTGCAAGAGGAACAGGTATGACGCACATAAACGACACGAGGCTGACTTCTGGCTTGAAAGACTGGTGGCACGGATTTCGGAACTGGAAGTTCACTGAACCTTAGCGCTCTGTGCATGCGCATTTCTGTGAGGCACTGAACCAGTGTTGTACACGTTCCTCTAAGACGGCAACGAAAGGTCGTTCCTTGTTCCTTCCCAATATTGAAACGAGTTCCCGTTACAACTTCGTTTAATGCGAAAGGAACGCGTTCCAGTTACACTTCGAACATTGGAACGTGTCGTTACATTAACGTTACATTTGACGTTTAATTAAAATATATTATCATATAATCCTGAGGCGTAATAAAATTAGCTATTTAAGACTGACATCGAACTACATATATTATACGAACTTGAACATCGCCGGCCGCAGATTATCTGAAGATAAAAAGAATCCAAAGAAACGCTCCTTGACGAATTTTTTCAGGTAGCACCGAACATACTCCAGACATGTCTAACTGCAACTTTGGTGCTCGTCTATTACAAGTGTAACACATGTCTGGATCACTCTCGCACTCTCGCACTTTCCACTTCGGTCATCAAATGCGCAGTCAGGATACTGCGCTTCAGATGTGCAAACAAAAAATTACTCACATGCACGTTTTTTTTAATAAATTTCTTGCACAAGAAACCGCATCGAAAGCAACAATACATAGGCGATGAATGAATGATGATTCAATATTGCAGTACGAGCGGAAAAAAATGTCCAGAATACATATTAGTAGAGTCTATTGTTTGAACTCAACAAAAGTTGCATCTCGATGTTGGTGTCCGACAGACGAACCCGTTTTTTCGTCAGCACTTCGTTGGCAATGTTGAAGAGCCGTTCCACCGAAGCACTTTAGTGTACTGCCATGTTGTACTTGAGGTTCAGTCCCTCGAAGTTCTTCCTCTGCGACAGAGGGTAGTCGACTGGTACCAGCAAGTACCACGACAGCTCATCCTGTGCCTCGGCTAGAAGGGTTTAGTGCACGTGAGGACGTGAGGAATGGACATTTCCATCCGCCGCGAAGTCCCTCTAGTTTCACTGCGATCCTGACGTCATAGTTCCTCTGCGGCAGGCCGGCATGCCGGCATGGAGGAAAGAAACTACAGGAGGGAGTGTCACGTGACAATCTTGAAGCCTAATCATAAAGAAATATAATGGAGAACTTACGAAATAAATGTCCCATAGTCACGTGAGAGGCAAGCGGTAGTTCTTTGCGCCTCACGCGGTCGCCCATCCGCCCTGCATGATGTGCTGCGTACGTGCGTGCGTCTGTTCAATGCCGTGCAACGTTTACGGAAGGAATGCCATTACGTAAACGTCACGAGTTACCATTATAGTTCCACCGACCCACCGACTACCATTATAGTTCCTCCGTTCCTCCCAAAAGGAGCTAGTTCCGGGAACGCCATTCCGTAGAACACTGCTGAACAAACCTTTGCGTCTCAGCTGTCATTTTCTTCATCTTCAAGAGATTAGCAAACATCAAACGACCGCGCTCAAACGGAGCTCATTTTTGAACCGACCGCGCTCAAACGGAGCTCATTTCTCTTTTCGTCTCTGCCTTTACAGCCAGCCGCCACCGACAACGACCGCACGTGAGGTCACTCTACTAACCTGTTAAAACTAACCTGCCGATGATGACAAGGACGCCTTTGACGAAGATATATGTCCTCTTATCGAAACGTTGGCCAGCCTTTTTAAGCCACTTTATCCCTGTTTTGTAACATTTATACCATACCCTTGCCTCAGAGTATTAAAACTCAACCTCGAAGGTCATTATGTCGTACTGCGAGCGACCGGAATGATAGCAGATGTGATGACTTTTATTTTGTGAACACTGCCTATTTTCTCCTTTGCACAATGGTACGAGTAAAGGAACACAGGTAAAGTGTTCAGAATCGTGACACGCCCAGTAAGTCACTTGTAACCACACAATCTCAACTTTTCCACTTTCTGTTTAGCTGATCAGTCTTGAGAGCGATGCTCTGTTATTCAGAATAAAGGCAACCATTAAAGATTTCTGCATAGTAATCAGAAAGCTTTCAATACAGTACAGCATCCGAATAAAGAAGAACAAAAGTTACAAAATCCTATAATTGTAACGTTTATCATGTTGTGCTCCCTGTGGAAATATTTCTTTGTTCTTTTTAAGAATATTCACGTATGCGTGCGTGCGTGCGTGCGTGCGTGTGTGTGTGTGTGTGTGTGTGTGTGTGTGTGTGTGTGTGTGTGTGTGTGTGTGTGTGTGTGTGTGTGTGTGTGTGTGTGTGTGTGTGTGTGTGTGTGTGTGTGTGTGTGTGTGTGTGTGTGTGTGTGTGTGTGTGTGTGTTTCTACCATTTCTACTACAGTATGGCCACTCAAATTTTGTGCCCTGCAAATAAAAATGTTTTGCTGTCTGTGTGTGAACTTTAGAGCTGTGGTCACTTTAGTCTCTTTCTACAATCTTTGTATTACACTGTTTTTAGCCCACCTATTTATAAGTGGAGTAGCTGGCGCCGACATCAAACGCCAAGAGGACACAGGCAAACAAACAAACATTTTCACAAACGGCTTGATAGAGGACTGCACCCAATAAATATCACAAGTCAGGCGTGGAATTTAACTGCATATACATAGCTTTCAGAATGCATACAGTCGACGGCGAAAGCTTACGGCACATGGCAAAAGGGAAAACATTAATGCCTGCGGAGCCTGGGTTCACAGACTCAAAGTATCAATATGTAGAAGTTATGGCGACCTACAAAGCGATCTATAATATATAAGGCCCATGCGTCAACAGACAAGAAATGCGCGTCTGTTGGAAGCTTTTGCGGCTTACTGTAAACAATTTGTCTGAAAGATCACTCACTTATCAGTGTGCACGCACACTGATAAGTGAGTCACTTTCTCTTCCTTAATGCGACAGAGGTTATACGCTTGCTTCCAGGTCAAAATATAGCATTTCATCTATATCTGGATTAGATTTGTTCTTAGTGTTTATCGTTATCGTACGTTACTTTTTTTGTGGACTTGTTTTTCTTTACTTGCTTCTTTTTTCCATGTTCCTTTTCGTACTATTTCACTCGCTTTCCATATGAAACAGGAAGCTCTGCATGAAGCTGGGGAGACATCTGCAGCATTCATTAAACTCAATTTCCTTTCATCACGCAGAAGAATCGCAGGAACCGGAGTCCACAGAAGCACCCGTCTTCCCACCCAGGGTTCAAACGCGGTCAGATCTCGACGTGGAAGCACTCTTGCCACAATCGTTCCGTGGACGGCGTTTTCATCCGCATTGTCTCCTGATATATGCACATGGGGGTTGACATATGCACATCACGCTTAGACGCGGTTACAAAGAAGCAGAAAGAACTTCGAGGGAGCAAACGAAACAAAAACCTAACGTTTCCTTCAAAATGGAAATTTTCTAGTAAATTCTTGAGACTACCTTAAAGTCTACTTTCGCATCGCCCTTGTAGGCAGTAGACCCAAAGGTACTTTATTTCTTATCCACTGTTTCATGTCATTTTCGCAAGTATCGATTTCTCTACTCAAGGTGAGTACCCCCGGTTAGCTCTTCTTGAAATGCAATCTACCAATATAGTTTAGTCTGGCATTTTACACTAGTGTACTCCTATCCAGGACGAACTGTCGGACCCATCTCTTCCCTCCAAAAGATAACTAAACTTAGGTGATGCGCAGTTATACATTTTAAACACCTTTACTATCAACCACGTATCGTTTTGGAACGCGCCGAACTAATTGAGAGAAAGAAAGAACGAACGAAAACATGAACCTGGAGCGACGAATCTTGTCGCTAAAGCATGGCTTTGGAAGATTTATGTATTGCGAAAGCCAGCAGCCACCTCGACAAGTCCCCGCTATTTCGATTACACTTTACCAAAGTGCGAACCGATGTCCGCCCGCAACAATTTTTCCCGCTTACTTCAACTCTTAAACTATTGATCGCGACGTCGTTTAAACCGCCTGTGTTCTTCTGTATTGCCGTCAGGGAGTGATGTAAAGCTGCAGGAATAAGCCCATGGTCCTGAAAACGGCTGCAAGACAAATACTCTTTCGCGACCCTGTGAGCCAACTAGGAAGCCGTAGTTCCGTCAAAGTATAGTCATGCCTTGAGCGCCCCTTCAGACATTTTCCGCTTGTTCTTGTGATACAGAGATCCTGACTGTACGGCCATATATTTGTTTTAAAATCCGTGTTCCAAGCCTAACGTCGCGGAGGAGGAGAAGCAAACGACTTTATTTCGTCAATTTGGTTTAGTGAGGGGTGGCTACCCGGCAATGCCTTATAGCTCACTTCGTCGGCTCTTTCGATGACCCGAAGTTGATCCTCCAGACTCGGCTCCCAGATAGCGCTGTGTACACGAATGGGTACCACTAGCATAGCCCGAGACACCCTCCGCAGATAACTCTAGTCGAAACCCCTGGCTTAATAGGTGGGTTTTCTGAAATTAATTTCTGAAAGAATGCGATAGCATTCTTAGGGTACTTCACGCACTAACCGGTGTTATCTATGTTTTGATCTACGTTGCTATTATTATATCTATCTATGCCTGTATCTAACCGTTTTCCCGCCTATCAGGGTCACTGGGTAGTCCATGGTCAAATGGGTAGCGGATCGGGTTGCTGTGCTGGGGGAACAGGTCTCTAAACCAACCATCGGCACCAACTTGGGTCACTGGCATGTGGCAATGCGTACATACGTGTCACTCTTCAACGAATCTATTTCACGCTGACGTATGTCACTCTAGATGCGGGACTGGGTAGGTGCCGCTATTGGAAGAAACTCTTTGACGCCCACTTGGAGCACTGACGATGTGTCACTCGGTCTATGCTAGTCTTCAATGAACCTATTTGATGCCAACTTGGGTAACTAGCTAATCGCCAGTGGGAATGTGCAACTCTATAATGACAAAAAAAAGATCCCTTTAAATCGTTTCGATGCTCAGCAAAATCAAACCCACGAAGCAAGGGTTCATGAAGGACACCAACCCTATGCTCAAGTAGGCTACGCCATAAATGCACTGCCTTTGTGCCGCCTTTCAATGAGCATCTCGCCAACTTCGGTCACTGAGTATCTGCCACTAGGTGTGCGGCAAGCGAGAGCGCAATTCTCAGCGTTCGCAAGCACCGGCGCGCCATGCATTTCGGAGGCCACGCGCAGGCTTCGGGGCGGCTCTGTCAGGTGGCGCCAAGTGTTCTTATGGAAGGACGAAAGAGGAGTCCCGCAGCAGTGAACGCCTCCTGCATAACTCGTTCCGACGGTGGCAATACGTTGTGGCGCTATATTGATTCAATGCTCACGCATTACTGTCAACAGTCATCCCAAGATGGGCGTACAACAAGATACAAAAGAACATAGGGCCAAACAAAGATTTGACGTCATGTCCTAAGGAAACAAAAATCAGCGACAAGCGCAGACAAAGGACAATTTTGGAAAGACGTTGAATACTGCAATAAGAAAGAAAAGTGTTGGATAGCACACTTTCGAACGCCTTTCACATCATAAATCATTAGCACACTTTCAGGCAAGGTGCTCCATTGTAGGATAGCGCGGTCCTACGCAGTGCGAGCCGAATTGCGGTGCTATCTGAAGATTATGACCGTGCCGTGTTGAGCGTGATAAACAGGGGCAAAAGTATCAGTTAGGGTTAATGTTAAATTGATTAGAGAGCACTTGAAGCAATAACTTTCTTTATTCGATATCAATCAATGAACAAATTGAATAAAGTGCACTATTATTGAAAATGAAATATAGGCATGACACTTAGTCTGTATATTTCTTCACATGATTAATAATAAAATGGGTTAACTTAGTCACGTTACAGTGGTCACCGCTATACTCATTCCTCACATGGCATCGAGAAACATAAGAGTAACATAAAATAAGGAACAGACAGAGACTGACACTTTCATTGCATCCTTAAGAGGAAGCTTTAGCTGGGGCCCAAGTCTGATGCCGCCTATTCCACTGCATGTAAAACGCAGAAGACATTCTCCAATGTCCGAAGTGCCACGTTCCAGTGTCTGCAGCGGATTCCCACCTTTGTATGTGCCCTGAGACAAAGACTATTGGCGAAAGTGTACTTGAGCATACAGTTAACAGTGATCAAGATGAAGACTATGAACGATGGCAAATGGACAACACATTTTATAAGTCACTGTTGCAGCATCTCTATGAAACGACCCGGCATGCTTATATTTAGTTTCATACTGACGTTAAGCAGCGTGCCAACTCAGGCGAGTAAAGCAAAAAGAAATTCTTTTCCGAGATGACCCCTGAACAAATTTTAAGGAAATTTGTTGCACTCGAGAGAAAAGGTTAAATTCTAGTGACTGTTGCAATCAGCATTTCGATTTAGGGCCTCAATTTTTTTACAGGGAACTTTCAAAAACTGGTAAGTTTGAAAAATATAGAAGCACGAAGTTTACAAATCCGTAGCTCTGCACTACGAACAGTGATTGCAGTTCTGTCAAGTGCATCCGTTAGAGCACCCAAAACAGACAAATCTGATATATCAGTTTATATCTTACCTGAATTTGGTACCTTGTTTACAAAGGTTTTGCAAAGTCTTACACTTTAGCGGTCGATTTGAAAGCCCTGTATAATACATCAATTGTTTCCGCTTAAATGTACTATTACATACCTTTGCCAGAATTGTGATATCCTTCCTCATTGCTCAGCTACAGAGTTGTAAACTTGGCAGTTATGTTTTCTGAACATGTGTGATTTTCAACAACTTGTATTAGAAATATTTACGTCCCATATCAAAAATTCGCTACCAACAGTTACTACATTGTATTTCTTCTATTTTAAATGCGACAAACCTCATCAAATGTGGAGTAGTGGTTGTCGAGAAAGCCAATTTCTCCTTTTCCACGTATTTAGATACGATCCCCAAGCTTCCTCCTAAGTCCCTTGTTTGCGCAAAGCAGTTGACTCTTCGGTATTGTTGTTTTCTGCTTTGGCTTTGCGCATGTTCATGCGTCGCTATGTGACCAACGCGTCTCGCCTCATGCTCGTATAGCATCCGGGAGAAAAGACTGCGCAGAGCTGTTTATTGTGCTGTTTCGCAGTTGTGGAGCCTTTCGTTGCGTACCTTAATGCTTTCCTATGTGTGACAGACGTTTTACTTGGTTGTTGCACAGCTTCCCGGAGAATCCAAAAGAAACTGTCACTTAACCTCCGAGGCCCCACGCAAGACTTCATGCTTTCGTCACGCAAGTTAATTATTCACTTATCTGATTTCTTGTTCTGTTCAGCGATGCAGACATCGAAATTTTCAGGCAGAATAAAACGTCATTTCTTGCTTAAATGTATCTTCCAAACGTGTATAAAAGTCTAAACTGGCGGACAAAGCGAGAAGGTGCGATAGGCCCACTGCGTATTAACAACTACAATGAACAGCGGCATCGGCAGTGACACGAAGGAAAAAGAAAAAAAAAGAAAGCTATAGCGAGAACGCTCTGCTCGTGGGTCGTTCTTTAGCCTCGATCGCGAACGGAAGTTTGCCAATCTTTCTGCGCTTCCGGTAACGCACACAGCAGCACGAACTCGCACCCCTGTCTAAACGGCGCAGCTGCATCGAGGTCAGCGCTTGATAATTGCCCTTGCCTCTCCCTATGTAGCCCTCACGAGCTCCGTTCTCCCGGGTCAGTAGATGTGTCTATATATAAATACGAGACTTATATATAAACCATGCCGTGCGTAAGTATACTAGCTGGTAATTTTTTATGCCTTATGGAATTTTTTGAAAGTCGTCTGTTGCAGATAACATATTTCTAACCCTGGAACTGGATTATTCAGTGTTCTTCTTCTTTCTGGGGTTTTACGTGCCAAAACCAGTTCTGATTATGAGGCACGCCGTAGTGGGGGGCTCCGGATTAATTTAGACCACCTGGAGTTCCTTAACGTGCGCTACAACGCCGGATTATTCAGTTAGGCGGGCATTACTCGCACGAGAAATAGAAAAAAAAAACATATTCAATGAATTAGCTTCTTTATTATTTACTTTACCGCACATGTTGCAATTTACAAATTAGCGTATCCATCTGGAATGAATTTCCACGATGACACCAGTTTGGAGATATGCGCCATCAAACTCGCGTAAAGATGTACTCTTGTTCTACTTACCTTTTATAACGAAACACTATTGGTATGCATTGAAGCACAACGGTAACTAGAATGCCAATCTATTTCGTCCCACACATTATGAAAAAACACCTGGAAACTGGTGTAGTCCTGAAATGAATTTAAGGTTTACACCAGCTCCTGTCCTGTGTGCTTGTCTGTCTTGCGTTGCCGTTATTTTTGCGCTGTCTTTAATACGAATTTCAAGTGGATACGTCTTGCAAGCTCACCGGCTACAATTTGTAAATTACAATATTTGCGGTAAAGTAATAAAGTCAATTGGTACATTTTTGGTAATTAGCTGAACATGTGTTGATTTGTCGTGCTATCAATGTATGCCGTTTCGAATAATAAATTTCAATAACTATAATTATGCCATCTGCCATAGGCAATTTTTAAAAATTCTTTAAAACCTAAACATTATTCCCCCAATTAGCATACTCGTATAACATGCTCTACCTATACGGGTTGTCTTCTTTTTTTATGGTCAACAGAATTTTTAAGAATCACCTCGTTCCCTTAAGCAAAATTCTACTTCTTGGGCTGTATTACCCTAAGAGGCGGACACAAATTGCACGAGAAATCGAACTTAATATTTGACAAATTAAGGAAAGTTCGCAATCGACTTTTGAACTAATTGCGTTACGGCACATGTTGCAATATACGAATTGTAGCCGGTGACTTCGAAAGTCACCTTCTCGGGTTTCTCAGTGGGAAGTGCTGGGGCGCAACAGTGCCGTCAATGCTGCACCTATATAAAGTGCTATTCTTGGGCTTACGGCGGTAGAGCTTACCTGTACTAGTAAATACTTGCACTACAAATATCCGCAGACTCCAGAGTGTGCAAGCCCAAGCACTCAGAACTTGTCATGGTCTCCGAAAAACTACATCATCGATTGTGACATGTGGCCATTGCCACAGACTCCCCTTTGACAGTCTACATTGCTACAGATGTCCTGAGGGCACACATCCGACATCTGACACGGATTCCCTCACACCATCTTGCTTGCTCACCAGCGAAGAGGAAACATTCAACATTTGCCAAAAAGTGTTTTAAGACATCAGTCCTACTTGCCTTCACAATTCACGCCTGCTACACGATTATCAGCCCCATTGTGGTGTCTGCACCGGCCGCAAGTACAGTTGACAATTACGGGCATCAAAAAGAAAGCTGGAGCGCCGTTGCAAGCTTTGAAGCAAGCAACTTAGGAACACATTTACAAGGTCTGTAGATTCCGGCAACATGTCTAAACAGATGGTTCGGTAAAACCCAACAGCGCTGCTGCTGCGGTCATCATCCCGGCAAAATCTAAAGAAATCAAGCTAATAACTTCATTTGTTACCACCTCGACGTGTGCAGAACTTGCGGCACTGCGTGCTGCACTTGATTTCATTAATCAGGAACCATCGCAACAATGGACAGTTTTTAGTGATTCCAAGGCAGCCCTTCCGTGCATACAAAGCCCAATGCGCCACGGACCCAATGAACAACTGACCTCATAAATACGAGAGATATATCATCGCAGCCATGACAAGGTACACAACATAATCTTTCAATGGCTTCCAGGACATTGCAACATCAGCGGGAATGACCACGCCGACGAGGCCGCCCGATCTACACATGAAAGTGGTCAACGTGTCGTCATTCCACTTTCGCTAACAGACGCTGCGGCTGGACTGCGATTGATGACCCGTGAATGTGCTTTGCCCCTGTGTAACTCGAATACTTTCACCATGTGTTGTTTGCGTTCTTTGTCTCCGGATATACGGATGCATCTACCGCCTGGATAACCACGACGTGAACATACCATGCTGTACCATCTGTGGCTAGGCGTTGCATTAACAAACTCATACTGCCTTCCTTATTGGAATGGCCAACAGCCCCACGTGTTACATGTGCAACAACGGTGAGGCGCTCGCACACATTATCTGTGCCTACCCGAGCTATAATGCCGAAAGACAAGTGTTGTGCAGAGTGTTCGACCAATCGGACAATCGTCCACTAACGGAACTAAATGCTTTAGGTTATTGCTCTGACAGAACATCCACGCTGAAGGCCTTACTCGCGTTACTAAGGTTCCTACGGTCTACGGGCCTTCACGAGAGACGTTAAGAACGCCGCCCCCTACCGCTCTATAGTGTACGCGGTTTGTTTGTGCTCGTTTCTCTTTCTCTCTCTCCCCCCTTTCCACTCTCTTTCTCTTTTTATCTCCCTACCCCTTCCCCCGTGCAGGGTAGCCAACCGGAGCTACATCTGATTAACTGCCCTGCATTTCTATGCATCCTTTCTCTCTCTCTCTTGTTAATAAAGTAAGTGGAACAAAAGTGCATTTGTACTGCCAGTTTGACTGCGCTCATCTCAAAACCGGTGCTAGTTTGAAAATTCGTTCCTAGGTGATGAGCCGCTTGCGAAAGTACTGGCTTCTATTCGAGATATTGCAATGTGTGCGCAAATTAATCAGTTAAATAGTTGATTTGCCATTTT
This sequence comes from Dermacentor silvarum, assembly GCF_013339745.2. Taxonomy (NCBI): domain Eukaryota; kingdom Metazoa; phylum Arthropoda; class Arachnida; order Ixodida; family Ixodidae; genus Dermacentor; species Dermacentor silvarum. The sequence continues at coordinate 64,420,440 of NC_051163.1, read as the reverse complement.
CTGATAATTTTCAATTAGCCATTTTGATTTCAGTAAAAGTAATGCCCGCATGTTTGAGTAATCCAGATCAATGAGTAGATTTATTCTATATGCCACAGCTGACTTAAAAACTATGTTGCCGTTAAAAAAGAAGCACTAGGTATAACATACATACATATCAGTGTTGCGGAACGGGCGCTCCCATTCCATTCCAATTCCCTTCCGGGGAATTAGAACCTGCCGCAAATCCATTCCTTTCAATTCCTTGGAATTAAAAAGCTTAGCCCATTCCCACTCCCATAATGGACGGATAGTTCAATTCCATTCCTGTAATTCCTCAACGTAGGAAAGGCATCTGATAGTTTTATCGAGTTAGCGATGAACGCACCATAAAGCTGATGTCATCAGACGCGTTAAGAACTGCAAAAATACGCAAACACGGTATCAAGGTCAAGGGATAATAGCTTGGTGACATATCTTGTGCAGTACAACCACCCTACTAATTCTCATAGGGGCAGTTCTCCCGCTACCTTTAGTATTTGCATGATCAGCATGTTTCAACGGCTTGTGATGCTTTCATATTGTTTAAGCTTCAATGTCTTAATTGTTAAATGATCTCATAGCGTATTTTTATGCGGACAAAAGCAGTGTTCAAGAAGACCGTTCAAAAAGACTAAGCAGTTTTGTCACGCGTCTGGAGCGTTCGTCAATATGGAGAAAACTAATATTTGGTTAATGGGGACAGAACTCCAGATCTGCTGGTATCAGTTGGAACAGTGCACCCCTCGAGCACTTTGTCGTGCCTTCGCATAAAATACGGAACACTGGGCAGCAATGCTCGTCCCCACTCACGCATATCAAGCGAGTACGATGTGAGACGGCGCGCAAGCTGGTAGGCGAAAGCTTGCGAGTGAACACAAGCATCGCGCCAGCGCACGTCAATACGCATCACAACTTATAGAAGCGCTTTTTGGAATATGCGTCCGAGTCGCCGACGGCGACAGAAGCAAAAACAAAGAAGTGAAGGGTCGGGAGACAGCAGACGGCCGGCGCGAAGGCGCCATCGAGGTGAAAAAAAAATGTCGCAGTTTCGCCCGAAAGGCGAAGCATCAATTGCGATAGCAAATTAGTAGAGAGCTATACGGAGTAGGGATAGTAGATTTATCGGCTGCATAAACTGGGTCACATTCGCTTACTAACTGAATTAACAAGCATGGTGTCAGCGCGCACAAGCAAACATGGATAGATCGCAATCGATGACCGCGGACAACCACTGTCAAAACGCTGGCGTGAGCAAGCGCGGCTCCGCAGCGAGCGAAGGTTCGTGCGGTCTATCGCTTCAACGGAAACTGAGCGGCGAGAGCACAGCGCGTAGAAAGGTCAGATCCGTGTGGAGATCGCTTTCAAGATACTGTGCGCGCGACAGCCCGCACCGACGCAAAGTACAAGTGCAAAGTTGTTGGCAGAGTAGAAGCAGACCCCCCCCCTTCTCTCCTGCGCTGCCTTCCCGCTTTCCTCCTTTCGCGTGGGAGATTGAGTCGCCAGTTCCCCTTGCGCCCGGTTGCAAGATACGCATCTGGTGCCCCAGCACGCCGTCGCCCTCTCCTCCCTCCCTCCCATACCCCCACGGCTTTCGCCTGACGGAAGAAGTCGCGTTTGCACTCTGCCGTGCGTTCGCTCTCCGTGAAAGCGCGCGTGGCACGCGCGCTTTCACTCGCACATACGGCGCGCGGTGACTATTTTATCGCCCTTGGAACTTTATACGGAAGCTCATAACGACGACAACGGCGACGCCTACGGCAGAAATCCGCTTGAAGTGTCCATATAATTGCAATCGCAATAAAAATGACAAGGCGTAAGGGTGAGGGGAGGGGGGGGGCTATGCCGCCGCCGTAGCTCCGCACGACGGATACCAACGACATGGAGCCGTGGTTACGCGGAGAATCGAGACAAACATCGGAGCAACTCAGTCTATAAGGACAGAATTGTAGTAAAGCGTTGCTTATAAATGTGCGGTGCTTGTAGTCTGCCAAGCCATTTTAAAAATACTGCCATGCGGTTACATTCGAGGCTCTGAGTTACTAATGTTTTACCGTGGGCTGGTTGGTTTTTCGGCATGTTTTGACAAAAAACATCGCCTCGGCGGAAACACGCTCTATTTTCGGAAAAAGACGTAATTCCATTCCGGGCAAAAGGCGCTCAATTCGGTTCCCATTCCATTGCTCCAAGAGTTGTCACATTCCATTCCGGGGTCGCGAAAATGTGGAATGATTCCGGAGTCATTCCGATTCCGGAGTGGTATCCGCAACACTGATATACATATACCGATGCTAAATGTGTATATCACATGCACTCTACTACACTGCAGTCTAAACAACATAACGTTAGGTAGGAAACCTCAAAAAATATCGCAAACAGCATGTTACGGTGATAAAAGACTGCGTGAAAAACATTATTTCACAAAGTGCACGCGAAATAGGTTCACGTTCATGAAAAGGCAAATTAACATCCACCTACTGCTCCACGAAGCTACAAAGGAAACCAGCTCCAAGTTCTTGGTACCACAGTTTGGCGGCTGAAAATTTGTCACTTTTCATTAACCTTCCTCTTTCATGCAAGCTTCCGCAGAACTAATTTACCAAGTTCAGGTATATACAGGGTGTGCCATCTATCATGCACCAGGATTTAAAAATATTCATATGCCACGTAGCTGGACAGAACCAATTTAATGTTGTTTCCTGTCGCTTGGAGATACTGAGATTGTTTTTTTTTTGCATTCCGCCTAATTAGACAATTAGTCTTATTAATAATGAACTTCTCAAATATTATAATTAGATGAAAAGTCTCAATGAGAATATTATAGAGGAACATGAAAACTCCCGATACAGCTTCATGTTGCTCAATATGTACGACATAAAAGTGTTTTTCTGTTAGTGAAAGATGTCCGCGAGTACACGCAAAGTGCCTCGAGCGGCCAATCACGCAGCAATCTTGCGTGTATTCGCGGGCTCCCTCATATGCTTTGAAAAACAATTTTATGTAGCACGTATTGCGCAATAGAAAGCTGTAATGGGAGTTTTTCATGTTGCTCTACAATACCCTCATTGAGACTTTTCACCTAATTATAATATTTGAGAAGATCATTAATTAATTAGGACTAATTATTCAATTAGGCGGAATGCAAAACAATCTGAGTATCTCCAAGCACCTAGTGACGCGGCCCGACACCGGCTGTGACGCAATGACAAAGATGCTCACTTAGAAGCAACCCCAACCGCCACCCTTCGTGGAAGCGGCGACCAGCACGAAGGTCACTCTCCCGACCCTGGCAAGATGAGCGTCACGGAGACCAAGAAACCAAGTCGACGATTTTCGTGGAAGGAGTGTAAATCCCCTGTTTCCAAACTACCCCGTCCTTGCTTCGAAGGTTGGATATCAGATGCGGAATTCTGTGGACAAGACGACCTCTCTGATTGACCGCATCAAGGCCATCGAATTCCCTTGCGTCGGGAACTAGGGATGACGCCTGCTTTATAAGAGGACTCATTTGGTTCAGTGGGAGTGTCCTGACGTGATCTGATGTGTGCTCAGACATGTAGTGAGCTGAGACATTGAAAGTGCTCCACTACTGCAGAGAGCGATTACGCTACCCACCAGCACACAAAACACTGAATAAATCTCAATCCACCACTTGGCGACTACTTCAGACGCGAACTTTCCCAAACCCCGTGCTATACCACCGAATTTACCCCGATGCATACTCCCCACTCTGCAAAGCCTGCGAGGCCCGCGCTGACCTCGATCACATCATCTGGGCATGCCCGAAAGCTACACCCACCAACAATCACCGCACTAACGCTACACACATCATAACTACGGCCGAGCAGTGGGAGACTTTGCTGCTCAGCTTGGACCCAGAAGAGCAGCTCTGGGCCGTCCGGATGGCCGGAGACGCCGCCAGAAAACAAGGGCTGGCCGCCGTCTGAAGAAGGGGAGGCCTGGGGGTTAGTCTCCCAACCCCCGCCGCCCCCAGACCCCATCATGGACAAAATAAAGTTTTATCTCTCTCTCTCCCCCATGAAGTGAGCTTCCATATCTGGAACTACTGCAAATATGTAGAATAAACCCTTTTTCTCTCGCTCCTACTCCCGGACGTACTCCTCCCTGTGGCTGGAAGGATCCCCGGTTTATACGCTACCCCGAGTCCCAACAACGCTCTCTTCGGTGCACCCGAACTGTAGGCCAGCATACTGCCGACCAGCCAATCTAGCGCGCGGTGCACTTGGTCTAGCGTTTCCGCATGAGATAGGACATGTTCTATTCCCGCGCCGGACGCGCCAAAGCACGGCGAACGCCGCCGGTCAGGCAGACTGCGCCAGAAGCTCGACTATATTAGCGTCCACTTTTCGCCGGCGTAGCAGAACTGCGCAGTGCGTGGCGCGTCCGCCCTACGCTGGGGTATAACTTGGCCTTCTTCAATGTCAGCGACGGCAACCTATGCACCTTCTTTTACAGCGAAGCTGCAGAGAGGAAACATTATTCGGGGACTCCCGTCTAAATACACAGGCACGGAGACATCATTTTAACAGCGGAGCTGTTCTTAGTTGACCGTGCGCCGTCACACAGGAGCAGAGCCGGAGAGGTCACGTGACCCCCTCGCCGGGAGGAGAGGAGCCGACCAATCGGAGCTTACGCCGGGGAGGAGGAGGAGAGGCGCCGGGGTATAATAGCAGGTGTTTGCGACGCTCGCTCTTTGCACGATGGACGCCGCTCGACGTTTATCGCTGTTAGACGAAACATACGCGACAATCGCAGAAACAGAACGACCACAGCTCCGCTGTTTCGACAGATTTCACTTCGTGGAAATGGGTTAATTTTTTTTCGCAGCAACCACTGCGTTGAGTTTGCTGAGATTTCCTGCATTTAAAAGAAAAGTCAGGATCTAGTGACCGTCGGGAGCGAATTTCATATTTGTGTCACTACATTTTCGGTAAAAATTATTGAATCACCAAACTTTCAAGAAACTCTAGTTTACAACTTTGCAAGATAGCTACGATAAAAGATATCCCAATCATGTTGACTACACGTAATAATACGTCTAGTGTGGACAAATTTGATTTAATATACATCTCTCTTAGTGTACAACTAACAGGTGAGTAGGATTTTTGCAAAACGCCTGTAATCATTCTAAGAAATTAACCTGAGCTTACATTAAGTTCATACATACATTAAGTTGGTCCGCTTCAGACGCTCTATGCGTTGCACTTTACAACAGTGCGATATCTTTTTGTGGTAAAGAGTTACAGATTGGTAAACACTGTGCTTCTATTTTTCCTCACTTGGCAATTTTCGGCAATTTCAGTAAAAAAGATATCCACCCGCTAAATCAAAATTCTGCTTACAACAGTCCCTTCAATGTATAGCCTTTTGTATCAAATGCAACAAATGTCATTCAAATCGGCTTGGAGCATGACTCATAACAGAATTGTTGTGCTTTACAGGTATACGAATAGGCGACATCGATATTGGCTCCGAGCTAAAGCTTCCTATTAATGGGAATTCCACAATACTTAAAGAGAATTCCGAAACGTGAATGCGCCTCAAGAGTCCATATAATTGCTGCCACAGTATTAGTGAAAATGTAGAAATGAAATGGGGGTGAGTCATTGAACTTAGCCGAAGATTGACCATCGCACTCTTGCTTTGAGGGCCCCCGGTAAAACCGCAAACGAGGCAGTGCAAGATGACATGGGTTGGGCTTCCTTTGAAGTCATGGAAGCGCAGGGCAAGATTAGTTTTGAAGAAAGACCTCAGACGCATGAATGAAAGGAAATGGGTGGCTAAAGTGCACAAATATCTGTACCTCAAAACCGTGGACACACAATGGAGGAAGAGTTCAAGACCGTTGTCAACCATGTGCAGAGTAATTGAAACGGTAAATAGACAACTATTCATAAAAAAAGTGAAAGAAGCAGAGACGTTAAAATGGTTGCCAAGGGTGGAAACAAAAAAGACCGTGAAGATTTACAAGAATGGCAAGAACAAAATTAGAAATGAAAATCAGTACGATAACACAAAGGACCGTGCCTTGCTATTTGAGGCCCTAGCTGGCTGCTTAAGTGCCAAAACATGCCGGAGAAAACATTCGCAACAGGATGATGCACATGCGTGCTGCATCAAAAATGCGCCGGCCACTCAGTACATCCCAAGATAATGCGAAGGTATTGACCAAATGAGACCCGTAGGTGGCGTCCACCTACCTTCTAGAAGTGCTGATATTTACCGGTCAGCAGTCGATATAAGCAAGCGAAGCTTAGAGTTTTGGCGGAAAAAAAAGCAGGGAAAAGATTGATAGGACCGGAGCCATTACAGACATATGTAACTGTACAATTTAAGGAAACGAGAAAAAAATTAGGGAGATGATGGCAAAATACTAGAACAATAAGCATGTACATCATGTCTGATTAGTTCAAGCAGGCTAGGTGACTTTTTTGTCATGGCATGCTTTCAAAGGGGATGCCAATAAATCATCATCATGGTCATCACCATCGCGCTCAGCATACATAATCTGCAACAAACAGCGTGCCCGTCGGTATGCCGCGGGTCGATACAAATTTACGCGTGACTATGAGGTGTGGACATCTTTCTTCTAATTTATCCTACTATATAAATATACATTTGCTCGATACATCCTGTGCGTTAGCCGCGTTGCACGGTTGTGCATCTACGAACAGATCACGCTGCGCAAGCGCAGCAAGGTATGCAAGACGAACGAAAAAATTTGAGTTGTCAAAGTGTTTATTTGTAGATGTATTGTATAAAAATTGGATTCAGTGCTTGAGTCACAACACATTTTTAAGAGAGAGAGAAGCAGCAGGAACAAATACTACTTTGTTTGCCAATACGGGAGACATAGAGCATAAGTGAAGAAGAGTACCTGCAACAGCAGAATATAAAAAAGTTTTTGCTGGATTAGGAGATGTCCAGAGACACGAGAAACTCGCAGTGCGTTTGGATGCAAGAACGACGATGCCATATGAACGCACACTCACGAGTGTTGCCACTTTAGAATTTCTTTTCCACCAGATTTAGCGAGAGAGAGAAACAACTTTTATTGGAAACAGCAAGTGTGAGAGGAATTTATCTCCCCTCCCTTAGATGGCGACCAGGAGCCCTCGGGTCCTAGCGGCATCTTCGGCCTGCCTGATGACTTGTAGTTGGTGCTCGCTATCTGAACTGAGAAGCGCGGTCTCCCACTGCTCCGGGTTCGTATACTTGTTGTTTTGCCCCTCCACTATGTTGGGGCAAGCCCAGATTATGTGTCTGAGGCCTGCCCGCTGATTGCAGTCCTTACATTTGTCTGAGTAGAGCTCTGGATAACAATGATTATAAGCGATCGGGTTTGGGAAGGTGTTTGTTTAATGAGGAGTGTGGTGGAGGGTAATGCTGCCCCCTTAATCTGTAGTGTTTGGTGATTTCATTGTAAGTGACCATGCGGTCTCTCTCCGTACTCGGGCCCCGCGTTGTTCCTGCTCGGCTCGCTAACTCTCGAGCTAGGATGTGTGCGGTTTCGTTGCCCGGGAGGGAGGAGTGGGCGGGCGTCCATATGACATGAACGTCACGCTCCCCGCGAAAGTTACTCATTATCCTTAGCGCCTCTTTGGGGACCCTTCCCTTAGCGAAGTTATGAAGCGACATTTTAGAATCAGCTGATTATGACGCTGGTCGCTGTGGAGGCGAGCGCCAGCGCTATGGCCGCTTCTTCCGCGATTTCCGATTTTCCTGTTTTAATGGTGCCGCTGGCAAGCGAGTGGCCCGCTTGATTTGAGGCGACCACTGCCACGTGTCGACCGTCTGCATATTCCACCGCGTCTACATAAACCACGTCCGCATCGTTTTGAAACGTCTTATGCAGTGCTTTCGCTCTTGCATTCCTCCGCTTTCGGTGATGTTCGGGATGCATGTTTCTGGTAATTACCCAGACGCGGCAGAACCTAACCTAACCTAACCTAACGTGTACCCAGTGCGTATTTGTGCCAGGGAAAACCGGTTAGCCGTCTTCTCTTGAAAAGTGCTAGATTTGTAACGTTACAATCCGATGGTAAACGCTGGATGTGAGCTATCATCATCCGCTGTATGGAAAAAACTAGGAAAGTAATAGCCCTCTATACACACTGTTGGTAAATTGAGCGTTTTTCAACCTGTGTGTATACTCTATACCAACGTTAAACGTTTGAATAGATGCTTTACGCCGTGTTATTGCATACTATATTGTTCAGAAACACTGACAGTGCTAGTGACAATTTTAGCGACATTGCAGCAAAATTAAGCGACATCTTTGTGGCATTTTAGCGACACGCGAAAAAAAAAAGTTGCCATCACTGACCCTCAAGCTCTCAAGTTTTCAAATTCTCTAATGACGGCATTTAGAGCCAATCAGATACGCCGTAGCAGCCCTCTGGGCCAATGAGAGCCGACAAAACAGCAAATTCGGCAATATGGCGGAATTCGACAATGCCCTAGAATAGCACCCGGGGACGACAGCCTGCTGCCTTCCGCTGATGGCACGGGCGTTGTGCGCACAAACGCATTTGTGTTCCTGCTGCGCAGCTGTGTGCACGTGACACCTCGCGGAGCACACAGTGGTCGGACGGACGGTACACTTCAGGCTTAAAAACGCTGACGCTTTTCCTGAACTCATATTGTGCGCTATTGAGGACCGACGCCAGCAACGCCGGTGGCGTCGCTCCTTATCAAGCGCGTTGTGAGATGCTCGATAGGCGTCATGCAGGGTGCTGTTTCTGCGGTACATCATAAGTTGCCTCGCATGATGTGTCACACTAACATGTCGCCCCCTCGTATTCTTAGACATACCATCTGAGCAGCTTGAGGCTCCTGAATGCTTCGCCCTTAGGGCGAAGCAAGCGCCTTTCTTTCTTCCTATTAAAGCCACTGAGTCTGGTTCTATGCATTTGTAAAGCGGACCGCAAAAAGAAAATGAAACTGCGCAAAAGAGTCCTCCTCACTATCGTGTCCGTTACGGAGATGAGCTGTCCAATTCACTCGCCCCGCCGGCATGAGTCGCGCTCGACATTAGTCGCGGGGGCGGCCCCGTCCTGTCCCAACGCGGTTCATCGGCGGGCGGCCAGCACCGCCGCGTCCCACTGACGACGACTACGACGACGCCCTGAAATTGTGCGCTCGCCGACTCGACGACGGGACGATTCGATCGAGCGGTCACTCGCCTCGGAGCAAACGGCCTCCCAAAAGACCGTCTCCGCCTGTCGTCCGTTCTTCTCTACACGCCATCTTCCCAACACCGTGCAGTGCAGCGTAAAGCTATGGATCGACGTCTGACCAATCAGGAAAGAGTACCGGAAGAAGGGCGCCACCGTTGCCCGCCTCTAACCGCCCGACGCTTGGCGTGAGCTAAACGGAAGCTTCGCGAAGTGATTAACAGCCGACAATGGGCGAATTCGCGCGTTCCCTTTTCTGGAACAAGCAGCCTCCCGGTTGGCTGACACGCGAGACCCATACCCTCAGCTACACTGCACTTGAGTCGGGGAGAGTGAGGTTATAATACGCATGCACAGGGTTTCAATCCTGACGGATGCGCTGACAGATCGCTTCAATGGGCACGAGACACGCCGCGTTCCGGAGCTTCTTATTTGTTTTTTATACGGCGGATTCTTTTCAGTCGTCGTCGTCGACGAGACTGCGCGCACGCAATAAGAAGGCACGACGAAAGACGGCGGGACCGCCAAGAAGAGTTACCCCGCCGTGGCCCGGGGGCCGACAACTGCTTCCGCAACCATGCCCGGAGCGGGCTCTTGGGGCTGGCACGTTGCCAGCTCGGAGCCTGCTGCTGTAACTCGTTGCTTGTAATTTCGCTGCTGTAACTTGTGGCTGCGTTCAGAAGAGCAATGAGACGGCAGCTCTCTCGCTTGCGTGGCCGAGGATTGTAGCACGCGCGCGCGCTGCCTTTCCACGCACTGGTTCGAAACGGGCGCGACTAGTTGTGACACTTGAGCGGAGGCATTTATACGAAGGCCACCGGAGATAAAGGCTATGTAGACGAAGGACGGATATGCGAACGCATTAGCGCGACGCGTCGCACAACGCAATGCATAATTAATCGGATCGTCGTTATTTGGATGCCGTCTCTGCAATATATCGCTTCCGTCTTCTTCGTATCGGCGCGTTGTTTGTGCACTCGCGCGTGCTGTGCGATACGATAAAGGCAACATTGTAATAAATCCCAATTTTAAGCAACACCTTTCGAATAAGCTTTTGCGTCGTCACGTCAGAGAACCTGTGGTAGTCAACATTTATCCGGGGGAGGGGTGTCATCTGCAAGGACGCCTCTCAGAGCTTGCTTTATTTATTTATTTATTTATTTATTTATTTATTCATTTATTTATTTATTTATTTATTTATTTATTTATTTATTTATTTATTTATTTATTTATTTATTTATTTATTTATTTATTTATTTATTTATTTATTTATTCGATTTTCACATCTCAACGCGACAAACAGGCTATGAGAGACGCTTTATAGTTGAGCTCCAGGTTAATCTCCAACAACATGGCTTGCATTAACGTACGCCCAAAGTACGGTGCGCTTTCGGTGGAATCTAGTCAAATACTTCATTTTTTCCTATAATGCCTTCTCAGCATTATTATCGAACTGTTTTTCACATTCTGATATTCACAACAATAGAAATTTTCTATAATTACACCGTACACTATAAAGCATGCTTTATTAAAAGCACGAAGGGAGCATTAGGAACGACTAAGCATATCGTTCGCCAACGCAGGGATTTTCGGAGCACACGGGATCATGCATTATCAAATAAACGTATTAAATGTAACCCTGTAGACCAGTCAATCTCTGCGTATATACATTCGCGACCAAACCAGACTTGTGTCGTATGCGGCCATAGCAGTTTCACTCTGCTATAAAAAAAGAAGCACTCTTTATATCTTGTTCAAACGACCGCGGCAGGTGCTGCCTCTATTGCGTAAAGCATGTTGCAATTCAAGGTATTCTGAATGACGCCCCTGCCACAGGTGCTGTAGTTGTATAAAGTACCAAACAATACCCACTGCCGGATGTCGTGTCTAAGCAATATTTCATTGCGAGTGAACGTGTTTGGTCGGAAAAGCCCGCTTCTGTATGAGTGACGCAGGGGACTCCAGATGCGTTACGTCCCCTGAGAATGGCATGAAAGTTAGGGAATTTCAGAGCGGAGGCTTGTAGGCGCCAGTTTCTGCGCTGAGCGTCGGCGTCCCTCGGCGTAACCGAGCGAACGAGCACAGCGAAGGATGAAAGAGCGAACGCGGAGCGCAGCGGGGGATGAAAGACGCGAGGGGGAAAGCAGAGGAGGAGGGTATGGCGAAAGCGTGAGAAGAAAAGAGCAGTGTGCCGACGACGGCTACGAGATGGCGCCACAGTAGAGCGCCTCGGCTCGGAGGTCTGTCTACGGCGGCTGCAGTGAATCGTGCTCAGGCGACTGCCACGCGCTGCCTATCGCGATCCCAAGATTAACGAGGCAGTCACGTCACACATTGCTATGTTTGCAACGTGCCGCAGGAGACAGATTGTCGGCGCCAGCCAATATATCGCGAAACGAAAACACGTTTAGAGCTGTGCTCAAATTTCGTATTATAGGGAGTATCGTAATCGTCGGTTGATTTTTTCTTCAATTTCATTCTTGATCGTGTACAGTCGACGACCTGAAGTATTCGAAAAATATCCGGTTATTCGAATAGTGACTATTCCATTCGGAAACCGAATGAAATAGGACAAATATTAGATTCGTTATTCGAAAGCTTCGAATATTCGCACACGCCTATAGCGGTAATCGCGCCCACGATATCGCGGTCAGCTGTATAACGCCGTTAACTTCGGCAGGTGTGTTAAAGCCCGATCAGTCAATCACTCAGATGGTTAATAAATATATTGTGTTTTAGTTGAACATATGCCGCTCCGCGGATACCGACATGCGCTAGCGATTTCCACACAACCGCTCAGCAGGAACGTCAGTGCTCTTGCACATGACGCTGATGCCGGGAGCTGGACGAAGATCCCTTCCCTCGCTCCGCTCACACAGCTGATGGAGCGCAACGTGAGACCGGCTTGGCTTCTTGGTCGTTTCGCAGCCGAGCTGATAGCGCGTCGCTAGCGTCTCCGCAAGACGCGCTTATCAAGTGTGAGATTTACACGCAGTCCCCCGCAGCGTCTCAACGCGTGAGATTTGAGCGTAGCGGAGCGTAGCGGAGCGTATCGGAGCGTAAGCGGCGCTCAACTAAAAACTGTCTTTAATAAGTCCCTCAAACAAGCAAGAAAAGCAACCAACTGTTACCGCCTGCTTCAATTTCTCGCGCGCAGGGATAAAAAAAATCACAGCATATCCACGGGGTGAATGATGATGAGTGGGCGAAGCTCCGGAGGGAATCATCGGATCTCCCGCTTAAGGGGACGCCAGCACAAACGCGCTAGAGACGTGCACTACTCTCTAGTAAGGGGGAGCGGCCACAGCGTCTTACGCAGCCATTTACACATGCCGGAACGTGCACCGCGTTTGCCGACGCCATCACATGACTGCTGAGAGAGTATACCCCCGTATTCATAAACGCTCCTCGACTTGAACTTGACTTGCCACCGCCTTGGGCAGCGCGTTCGAAACGCGTTGAAGGTAAGGCGGAGAGGCCACAGCGTCTTACACCAGCTTCTTACACGGGCCGTAACGCGCTAGCACAAACGCGTTAGAAACGCGCTAGAAACGCGGCCTTTCGTTAATGTTGGGTATTTATTGCCATCGTGGTGCTTGTGTCTATGTGTGCTTCGTGGCGTAGTGGGCTAACGCCGCGCGCTCGGAAGCGAGGGGTCCCTGGTTCGATTCCGCGCTACGGACACAACTTCGGAATTTTTTCTCTAATTTTTCTCGGACTGGTTACACACTACTACTACGACGAGGGACGAACGGGTGCCGCCTTAAGGAGCTTCGCCCCTAAAAAAATACGCGCTGCAGAGTTTGTCGTGTTGACAGCAGTAGCTCAGGTAGCCGAGACGGGCAACCCACGCCGGAAAGGTGTGGTGCATGCCGAACCGAGCATTAGCGCGCACATTTTTGCGCTACGCGTGCAGGCACGTTAGCGAGCAAACTGCGCAGTGGGCGGCACAGCGACTGGCGTGTACGTCAACGGAAAAACCTCGCGCGCCCGCTTGCCACGTATGTACACATCTCACCGCGGCGGGCGGAAGCCGTGCTTCCGAGGCGAGCCAAAGTGAAGGCGTGCGCTCACGCGCGTCCGTGTTTGCGCATGCAACACACGCGACGGCAAATGTTTTTCGGGGGCCAAGAAGAAAGCAGGGATTCCTCTTTATAAAAAACTGCTTTAACCTCCTCGGAACCCTTGTGCAATACATTGCCACATTGCCTTCTACATTTCTTTTTATAAATTCACTCGCAATTGATTACGAAAAATATTCATTCTGGGTATGTAGTATAGGTGCATGTGTAACTCTTAAAGAAGTGGTTTACTTTTATTATTGTCATCCGCTTTCGAGGAATTTGACACTCAGCTGATCTATACCTCTATGTTGGCCCAGACGGCCAAAAGCAAACTTGAGGTGTGTTTCGAGATCACTGAGATTGCATGAAAATACCGAACTCGCCAGCAACATGGCAATGTACTACACGTATTTCCAATGTATTCAGGAAGAGCTGGGCTAATTAACCTCATGTAGCCGTACACAGCCGCATAACAGGTAACTCAGTAGTCTGCATCTAGCAGTGGCGCACCGACGGGGGGAGTTTCCGTTGTTGTAACCCCCCCCCCCCCCCCCACTGAGTGAGGCCGAGTTAACCCATCCCCCCCCCCCCCCCCCCCCCACGCGTCCAGCCCCACCAGTCCAACGTGTGGCTTCAGTGCTCTGTTCACATTGCCATTACAATTCAGGAGGTGGCTTGAGGTCGCGAAGTTCCCTCGTTAACAAAAACACTATATCACTGCCTTGTATTTATTCATGCACTCTTAGATTACATTGACTAAAACGCTGAAGAAATAAACATCGTCATCATCTTTGGTGTCATGATATTATTCCAATTACTAGGCATTGTATTTGGTGGTTGATTCCTCCGGCTAGAGCAAGGAAATTGCATATCATGCAAAGTGCTTGCTTGCCCCCCCCCCCCCCCCACCACCACAAAAATACACCCCCCCCCCTCTGGCAGACATCTTGGGTGCGCTACTGGCATTTATTATCAATCCAAAGCAAGGTTAACTTTAATTACGTATATAGATCGAAATTATAGAACAGTGACAAAAAATAAAGCTGTTTTTAGAACACTGGAATCGTACACAGCCCGTGGAGAAACTTCCAACCGGCAACCGCACTTTGTGAAACAAATACCACGCCCACACCAAATTGCTATACATAAGCACACTATTAGGAGCAATTAAGTTTGGGGAATCCTCCAGCAAAAAAAAAGTACTAATATAGAAAGGAAAACCACACAGCCAATAAAGAATGACAAAGCTTACAATGTATTAAGTTACAGCATGCGCCACGGATCACGCTTACGGCGGTTAGGTCTTGGGACAACATCCGCCACTGCGTCCCGCGCTAAGCAGCGCAGCGGTTAGCGTCCGGTTAAGCAAAGCCTGGTTAAGCAACGTCTAAGAAACATCCGGTCAAGGCTAACGTCTGCTACTATCAACCGGACGTTGCTTTGAGAATACGTGTTGCTAATTGCATAGTGGGAATGCTGCACGCCTTGCGTGTGTTACTTAAGATGTCGCCGCTTTAACGTGGAGTATACAGGCCAGGGTGTTTCCCTTAACTTGGGCCAAGCATTAAAAATATGCAAACGGCTACGTAGCTAGACAGAACCAAGGTAATGTCGCTTGCCATCGCTTGGACATACTCAAATTACTTTCTAGCATTCCTCCTAATTAGATAATCAGTCTTAATTATTGAATCAACTTCTCAATTATTATAATTACATGAAAAGTGTCAACGAGAAAATTGTAGAGCAACATCAGAAACTCCCGATACAGCTTTCTGTTGCTCAATACGTGCCACACAAAAGTGTTTTTCCGGGGCGTGAAAGGAGCCCGCGAATACACGCAAAATTGTCGCGCGACTGGCAGCTCGAGGCACATTGCGTGTATTCGCAGGCTTCTTTCACGCTCGAAAAAACACTTTTATGTAGCGCGTATCGAAGGACACGGTGAACTCGCGCACGCACGCGGAGGGCCTGAGCAAGTAGACGCGCTCTTGCACAAACGTGCAAGTGGCCATATGTGCAAGTATATATGCACATGTGCATTTGCTATGTATGAGTGAGCATGCGAATGCGTTTATATGGTACGTGGAGTTTTCAAGGTGACTAAGCAGTTCTTACGAAATTGGTAGTAGAACTGAACAATTAATTCGTTCGAAACGTCACACTTTTTTCACGCCATCGGACGTCAGGGTGTGAAAATTATTGATTGACGCCTTCATTTGCCTGAAGTTATCAAACTGATTTTAGGCTACCCTGTAGACGGCGTATTGCGGTTGTGGAATTGAAGCTGCAGTCAATGTTCACACCGTGTCACCCTAATAGTAATTACCCGCTACTACAGACACCGCTGCGAAATATCCCTTCACAAAATCAAGGACAAAATTTCATCGAAGAAGCGCTTATAACTTTTCCGGAGAGCCTTCCTTGCGTACCGACGTGCGGAATTATAGACTGAACACCAATCAATTGCCGTGTCAGTTATTGGCGACGTATCTCTCAAAACTCCCCGGACTCATGCATTCTTACTAACTTAGTAAGTCGGCATGCCCTGACCAGTGACCGGCTAAAAATCTGCGATTCCAGCGTTTGTTGCAAAAAGTCAACGTTAAAGAATTTAATTAGTCAGCTGTATATAATTAAAGAGTTAATAGATGACTACCGTACTATTTCTGATGCTTGTGGCGAGCATGCCGTGTCTCCGAGAAACGATACAAACTCGTTATTTACAAGAACTACCCTTGATTTCTTTTATTAATAATTGCTTAGTCAAACTGGATATAACGAACACGGATATAACGAGTTATCAGATGTAACGCAGTAAATATAAAACGTTTCTAGCGATATCAGTGTGTAGCGAACGAATATATCCTTAGAACGAATACCGAGTATGACGAAGGCATTTTAATATCAGATCCGTCTTATTTATAAGCAGGTTCAGCTCGTTATACTTTATTTGCTTGTACTACTCGCGCACTTCATACATTATAGACATTTATTGTACCTAATTACTTTCTATGTTAGCCTTGCTTGCTTCGTTGTCATCGCTATGTTGCCAATGATATGTTAATTACTATGTTGTTAATTACTCATAGGGGACCCCTCTGACACTTTTGTATACCTCTGAGACCTCCTCCTGTGGTAATAAACAAATGTTAAACCCTCACTAAGGCTTCATGGATTTCCATCTTGGATGCAGTGGTGTTTGGGGGCGCATATAGCGTTGGGAGAAAAACTTGATTGCCACCTCCAAGTTAACCTCCACGTCGACAGATAAGCAGCGTGACGTATTAGAGCTCACGCAGAGCTAATCACAAGGACAAAGTGTGAACGAACTGCTCCGGGGCCGCGGAAAGGAAAAAAAAAAAGTTTACAAATTTGCTTCCGGCGGGCAGCAGGCATGGAAGTGAGCGCTTCACTGCCACGGCCGTGAACCCGAAACGCAGAACCATGGATGTAATTTTCAGGCCGCGTGCCTGGGGCGCCAGGAAATGCAATTTTCTTTCCTTTCGTTCCACTATTCTCTTAATTTTACGGCGTAAACAACTTTCTTTTTAATGCGAGTTAGAGCCCTGTTGTATTGTGCAAATCACATAGCTTGGCTCCAGGCGTGACGGGTGACGTTTAATTTCATTACAGCTCGGCACAGAACGAGACTGGTAAAGCAAACCGTACACTTAACTTATAATCGCGAAAGCATGAGGGAACGATTTCGAAAACAAAGCTCTTCGTCCGCAAGTACTGTTTCATTCACGTTTGTTGACACTGATTAGCCGGACAAGCGGGCACATGCCCCAGCGATACTGCTTGATATTCCCGTGCAGAGCAATTGAAAGCCTCAATCACCAGGCTAAACCCGCTTGCAACTACCATTCACCACCACGCCGTGAGTCGGCTGCTGTCGCTGATAATACGTGCGACATCATGATTGGCTCACATCTGCACTTACGAACGTAAGATCAAGCGAAAGAAGTGTTTTTCTCCTTTGAGTACGGGCCCGAAACTATGAGCAACGCGAAAGCGAGGACAAACGCTTCGGAGCTCCGTACTAGTTTGATTGTATCTAATTCAAACAGAACAAGGTCTCTCGTGAACAAGAGTTGACTGCTCAAGCCCGCCCTATGGTGCAGATCGAGCGTTCAGTCAACCCTGGAACCGTAGGGGGAGTTTCTCCTCAAAGTGACATCCACAACATTCATGCATGTTGTAATGCGCGAGCCAACACCCTTGCAATCAAACAGGGAGCCTCGCTCCGCGCAGGCAAACTGCCAGTGACCGTTGGCTTGAGCTTGCCTCACGGCTTCTTCCATCTAGTCCAATTCCCAAGCAGAGAATGGCCCACCACACTCAAGGCAGCGATACTCACTCGCAGTAGTGGTCCACACGCACCTTCGCGAACGAATACGGAGAGCGCCCATTCAATCTCAACGCAACTGTATTCCTGGTTACAAATTCCCTCGCGTTCTATTCTAGTTCAGTTACCGAGCAGCGAATGGCCCTTTCGCATTTGCGGTAGCGATTCGGATTAGCACTTCACACGGATGCTAGCGAACGCATAGGAAAACGCACCCGTTCAATCCCAACAGAACCATATTCCACGGGGGGTCAGTGCTCTTCGACTCTGTCTTACCTCATGGCGCTGTTCCTCGGTGTTCCAGCCCGCTTCGAAGCAGCCGGTGCTCCTTTTTTTCTTGTTCACAGTCACAAACACGTAACGGGCATTCCGCAACCGTGGTAACGCGAGCGCACCACGGAAAATTCACGACCCAACAACGGTCTCGCTACGTAGCACGCACAACGACAACCGGCTCACTACTGCGTCGACGCGGTGTCTGTTCCCCGGCGCAGCCCCGGCCGCTGCCAGCCGTGAGCGTTGAATGTTGTCGCTCGCGGTGCACACAGCCAGGCTTGGGGCGAGCGGGGCGGGCGAGCGAGCGGGGAAACCGACATCGATCGCTTGGAAGCGGCGGTGGCGGCGGCGTGCTCGACCCAACGCTGCCGAGGAGCAGGACGGCTGACGCCGCGGCGTCGTCGCCAGCGCTGCCACCGCCGGCGATGTGGCGCACAGTGCGCGGTGGGTGGGTGCCTGCCACGTCATGCGGCCGACGGATTCCAGGGATCTCGGGCAGCACTAGCGCGCGCGAGATTAGAAAAACGGCGTCTCGCACGCGCCGCGTGGTGCCGACGGGGGGTGTCGTCATTATGCAAAGAGCGTTACCCAACACCCACCCCTCGAACGAAACCCCCCCTAACCCGCTACCCCTCTTCCTTCTGTGACTGAATGCAACTCCCGGGCGCCGCTTCGCCAGTGCGTAGTACTACGTACAAAACGTAGTACGCCCCGCGATTCCGCTACGCCCCGTAACACCCTACCCGTAATCCCCGTTGCTCTGGGAGTCAACTCTGAAAGTGCAACTGTGCGTATCTTTCAAACAAACAAACGTGGGTGATTCGGAAGGAAAGATTTGTAACGAGTGAAAGGGTTGGGGGCCTGAAGAAACCCCGTCCTACTACCAGTGCCCCCCCCCCCCCCTCATGCATGCCCGCAGCTGCCGGGTGTTACGCCCAACTCATTGACGCTCGCCTCAACACCCTCGTGCTGCCAGACGCTCATCGTCGATGTCGAGAGGAGCGCAGAAAAAGAAATACACGGAAACAAAAGACGGTGGCTGCGTATGAAAAGAACAGAAAAGAACTGTCATAGCACAGTAACCATGCAAGATACTTTTTTTTTTCATCTGTTCTCTCTAAAGAGGGGGAGAATCTCCTGAATAACAATATAAAGACTCGCTACTATGAAAGGAAACGTTGCTTCCGAACATTTTTGTTTGATGAAAAAAATTATATTTAATTAAAATGTCTTGAGGTGCTAGTTGGCCGGTTCATTCTAATGACTGATTGCTAAATGCGCAAATTTGGGAAACAGGATATCACACAGAGACACATGGAAAGATCAGGCGCAGCCTGCAATCTCTCAAAAGATTTATATCTATTAATGAACGCCAATAAGTGCTACAAAAAAATCTGTTTAAATATATATTGGCAATTATTTGTAAGGCAATTTCTGATAAAAGTAATCACATGAGATATTTTTTGTTATTTAAAAATGGTATTCATTACAGTTTAATTGTATTTACAGTCCGGAAGTGGCACTGTGGGGTACTTGTATTTTACTGAGGCCATAATTTTCTTTCGAGAGTCACAGCACTGTTTCTCGCCTTCAGCAGTAGGAGAGACTGAGTGCTAGGATGTTTCGAAGCCACAAAGAAGTATTTATTTCCCGCGACGCTACGTCTGGGCTCACGGCTGTGGCGCTATCTGGTAGCTAGAAATCAAAGCACTTGCGAAGATACTGTGGCCTCTTCCTTCTTGTTTTTTTTTTTTTGATAGGCCTAGCTTTATCAAAACATACCGATAATTACAGTAATGACAAAACGTTGTCAATACTTGGACGCCGGCTTATTTCCGAATCTCATCGCACCGTCTAACCTTCTGTTGTCGTCAACTGTTTCCTTTTCGTTTGCGCCCATTCTGTTACGGCAACAGAGAGCCAGTTATCTGCGCCATGTATTACATGACCTGCCCAACTTTATATGTACGGGATGATCAAAATGAAGCTTTACAGTTTTCTCTAACATGAAACTTAAACTTAAAGCATGCGGTGCTGTGAAGCGCTGTGTCCGGCATCGTGCCTTTCATTCCTGTGCTTCTTCCTTGTGCGCTAAAAAAAAAGTTTATATATGCTCTGTCAGAACGAGAGAGAGAGAAATGTATTTACAGAAAGTCAGAGAGGTCGGTCCTGAGCTGTCTCTCTTGCTCTGGCCAGCTACTCAACACTGGGGAAAAAAGACGGGGAGGAAAAGGGCTGATGACTGATGATGAATGAGGAGAAGGCGGATATACAAGTTCACAACGTTGTGGCATCTCTAAAGCCATGCGTCCAGCCCAGTGGCTTGTCAGAAAGGCTACAGCGGCATTTCTGTTTCCGTCCCGTTTCCGTCGTTCTTGCGCGTACGCGGGACAACCGCAAAATACATGCTCAAGTGTTTCTGGTACCTGACAGTTTTCAAGTTAAAACATAAGTTATGCGGCCATGGTGTGACGTAATACCCGCGTCGCGCCGCTCTTCGCGGTCTTACACGCGTACTACGTGCGAACTGAGATGAAAATCTGCAGGCGGATATCCCGGGAACACGGTCATGCTAAAATAATTCTACCAAATTGAATTGTGTAAGAATGTGACTGCCTCTAAATTTGCAATACCAACATGCCGGCTTGCTGCAGTGACTAAAAAGTTCATTAAAACAATTTTAGATAATTAGGTGACCGACGATGAATATTATGTCACTTTGTGTCCCCCTAGCCCCGTAACGTATACGCGTAGAGGTGACTTTCATGTACCTCTCAGCGCCTTACTTGAAGAAGTCTGTAAAGCTTAATTTTTGTCACCCTAGTATTGCGATCTAAGAGACTTTAATTCTCTAGTTATATGACTACATCTGTGCCACTGTCTCAGAATAATTACACTGCACATATTGCTATCAATCTAAACTATAACATCAGCTACGTCAATTCACTCTCTGATCCATGCCGCCATCTTCCTGCCTCTTAAAGTTGGGCTTACCACCATCGCGGTTCTGCGGATTGCGTTGTGCTGCTGAACACGAGGTCGGGGGTTCGACTTGCGACCGCCATCGCATTTTTATGGGGGCGAAATTCAAAGACGCTCGAGTTATTCAGACTTAAGCGCAGGTTAACCCTAGGTTACCAAATTTATTCCGGAGTCAACCACTATACGGCGGGCCCCATAAACAGATCGTTGTTTTGGCGGGTAAAATTCGAAAATTCGATTCCAGTTGCGCCAGTATCCCTTCTCATTTCTTGTCGCTCGTCGAGCTTTCCTTAGCTTTTTTCTCAAGCGTCTTTGTTGTCCTAAAGGTGTAATCGGATAAGTTGTTAGTGGTAGATCATACTCATTGCCTAGTTCCATTTTCAAGGATGTCAGCACTGCCAATCTTCACTTGAGAGTACCTGTCATGCGGGCCCCTCACCCATTTCTATCCGTTGGTAAATTTCGTTCTCGTGATTGAAGCAGTCAATGACTGCTTGGGCCAGGTGAACACCATACCATAGCTTCAAGAGGCTCCACAGAAGGGAAGTGTGTTGTTACCATTACTACTTCAACGCTAGTCAAACTGATGCACCAAGAGGGGTGATAGACCTTTGTTGTAAGATTCTTTTTTTAAGGTCCGACTATTCTCCTTAGTCAGCACTGTGTAAGCCTCAACAGTTTTTCTAACCTCACTAATGCCAATAATATCCCAGGCAGTGCCTGATAATTCCTCAAATAGGCCTGCTAAGCTAGCCTCACTCGAGAGGGTGCGCGTGTTGAACGTTGCCAGGTTCAGTTTCCATTGGCGGCCTGTCCGGACCCAGAGATTCTTAGCACCCTCTGCCACGTCGCAGGTCTGACCGCCGCCTTTGTCAGGTGCTCCGCAGCCACTGGGGACTGAGGGCAACATGGGTTAATTGTCGGAGTCATGAGGGAGGTAGTGGCCGAATACTGCACCAGGGAGGCCAATTCCTGTTCTGGTGAGGGAGTGACTGATGCAGCTTATAGTGGGCCTGCCTAGTTTGGTTGCACCTGAACTGGTATAGCCCCACTAGCTCTCGGCAACATATTTTTTGCCGGTGTCAGGCACCACTCCATGCCTGATAATGTAGTGGACTGCAGTAGGATTCTAACTTACGACCTTCAGATTTGAGGTCGGGTGTTCTACCTCTGCCCCACGCCACCACGCTTGAAGCCTCACAACTTCAAGTGTACCAGAGAGAGCTGGAAGAACGCCAACATTATACTTATCCATAAGAAGGGAGACGTTAAAGAATTGAAAAATTACAGACCCATTAGCTTGTTTTCAGTATTTCATAAAATATTCACCGCGATAATTTCCAATAGAATCAGGGCAACACTTGGCTTCAGCCAACCAAGAGAACAGGCTGGCTTCAGGAAGGGATATTCTACGATGGATCATATTCATGTCATCAATCAGGTAATCGAGAAATCTGCGGAGTACAATCAACCTCTCTATATGGCTTTCAGAGATTATGGAAAGGCATTTGATTCAGTAGAAATACCAGCAGTCATAGAGGCATTGCGCAATCAAGGAGTACAGGAGGCATACGTGAATATCTTAGCAAATATCTACAAGGATTCCACAGCTAGCTTGGTTCTCCACAAGAAAAGTAGAACGTTACCTAGCATGAAAGGGGTCAGGCAAGGAGGCACAATCTCTCCAATGCTATTCACTGCATGCTTAGAAGTATTCAAGCTCTTAGACTGGGAAGTCTTAGGAGTGAGTATCAACAGCGAATATATCAGCAACCTTCGGTTTGCAGATAACATTGCCCTATTTAACAACAATAGAGACGAATTACAATAAATGATTGAGGACCTTTATCGCATGCGACCCTCGCATGTCGGTCGACCCTTTAAAAGAAATTTCTGCGCTTCAAGTATACAAAATATGCAGTTTATTCAATAAAGGACCTCAAGCAGCTTTCTTCCCATGACACACTCATTTATTGCAATTTTTACCTACATACCGGCAAGAAAAAAAAACACAAATCTGACAACAACGAAATTGTGCTTCAATTTATTCACCTGTCACTGTGGCTATGGCACTCTGCTGCTAACACAAGGTGAGGGGCTGAATTGCCCGCTGTGGCAGTCGCATTTCAATGGAAGTCGTAAGTAAAAAAAAAGAAGCTCTTGCACTTCGATTTAGTTCATCATCATTTATTGAACCCTTCCACTTCCAAGTGCATAAGGGGGGGGGGGGGGGGGGGCATGCATTTGCGAAGTCTAACAAGCAATACTAACACTAATCGAAAGCAAAGGGCACCATTGTAAAACCATCTTTCCGATACTTCGACTGTGGAAAACATTCATTGCGTCAATATGTATTGTTCAGCAGCGCTGCACACATAAGCATGATCAGGCATAGTAAATACTCTATATAGCTGGTTCTACACATGTGTAAATGTCAAAAGACACGATTTCTCATACCACATCATGCACACAGCTGGAAAAAAAACATTTTTCAAGAGTTGGTCCCTTCTTGTAGATGAGTGGGCGGCAAGTAGCAGAGACTTTATTAGAGGGCTTTGTGTAATGCCGTTTATGAAAAAATGAAGAGAGTACCTTTCAGCAAAACTTTGTAGAGAGAGCCTCCTTTACAGCAGACACTGCCTTGCCCGATGTAAAAAGACAGAATAAATGGTACCCGTCGTGCAGGCTTTGTGATTGTGACATTGCGATGCTAAGCACTACATCTCGGGATGTCATCCCGGCCACCGCGGCCACATTTTAATGAGGGTGAACTGCAAAACCATATATGTACTGTGCATTGAGTGCATATCAAAGAACTCCAGGTTGTCAAAATTAATCCAGAGTTCCTTACTGTGGCGCGCCTCATAATGAGATCGTGGTTCTAGCACGTAAAACCCCAGAATTTAAATTAATTTTTATTAAAGAATAATACTAGCTGCTTTGAATTGTAAAGATCCCAAACGATTTGTCATGGTAATTCAATAAGAATTTCAATTATGGATGCATATTCAAGCTCCGAGCTAATTAAAATTTTGTAAGCGACTCATTTACTGTCACTGTTAAGGAGAATAGAAAGGACGGCGAAGGAAACCCAATGTAGAATTGGCAGGCTGTTAAGTATCGCATGGTAAACAAGTGAGATGAATGCTCAAATATTTATAAAAGGAACAGTATTGGTATACTAGCCCTGGAGCGCTCTTCCTGATAGCGAAGGAGTTGTGTGCTTGCTCGTCGAGGCATTCATACTTATAAGCCATATAGTGCACCATGAACTCAGTTTGTCCAGGTTGCGCTGTAATGTACCGTCAGATGCCAACTTCCGTTACCTATAAATCCTACAATAACCAAAAATGCGATGTGCGTTACATGGTATGCCATTGTACCATGAGCTTAGTTTGTATATATCACACAATTATCAATAAACTGATGCACAGTGGACGAAATGCCATCGGGGAGATCAGTCATACAGAGGCAAAACAATGAGCGTTATTGCCTGAGGAACTCCTTAATGCACTGGAACATGAGAACATGAGAGGATTCTCTGCTGTTGCTTACAATGTATACAAATGGCTTGAAGGAAACGCTGCGGTCCAGGCCATCACAGAGGGAAAATATAGGCATTGCTTTCATTTCAAAGAAAGATGAAGCGTTTCTGTTGTACCTTGCCGAAGTCTTTAACATAATCAACATGTAGCGTGTAGGCGTCTACAATAGAATGTGTGCTAGAATTTAAGTCAGTGAAAAGATTGAATTTAACAATACAAATTACATTCCACGTCTGGCAATCGCACACAGATAATTTGCGGCTTCCTTCAGGGCAGACGTGGGCTTTAGGGTTGGTGCCTACTGCTGCGTTTGGTGCAAGAATATGGCTAGGAGCACACACCGTTTCTGCTCAACCACGAGCAATTTACACACATAATTTCTCCTGAAGGTGACGCTGGGCGCGGGTAGCGCGAGGATCTCGTTGCGCTGACAGGACAACTTTGCTGCCGCCAAGAACTGCATATGCGGTGAGGGTAGCTATAAGTGCTTGTTGATAGGATAACTTGTAATTTGTTGCAGTGCGGGCAGAACGACACGGACATAGAAAGCAGATGAGAAAGCACACAGCGCTGAACAACCAGCTACGAACAGTCGTTTGAGTACGCCTGTTAACGGCTGTTTACGTGTCTTTGCACTGAACTTTGGGAACCGCCGTTGCGCACGCCAAAACAAAGTTAAACTTCAAAACGTTTTAAATTACAAAGTACGCCTATTACGTGCTCCTAATAAAGCCAAGTAAATAACACTTGAAGGCACACGTTTTATCTTTTACATTAAAATTATGTGGCGGGTGCCACAAAACTTGGCAGCAAGCAAACCTGTGCGTCGCATCAACCGCATTGTTGAAACTGAACTCGTGCGAAATGAGCCCTCTAAAGATCGCATTGCGACGCGTGCTATTGAAACGATTTTTTATTTTTCGCTCCAATCGCAGCATGTGAAACATGCTTAACAAACATATTACGGTAGATTCCGTATGGCAGGCTGCGGATATTTGTAGACCGCAGCATTTTTTTTTTTTTTGCGTTCCACTGCCATATAAGTGCGGCCGCGAATGGAACCGGCGACCTTGAATACGTGTGTTTTTCAGGATGTGTTTTTTTTTTTCAGCAGTATCACACGTGAGGCGAGGGGAATTCAAGAACGTCCACGGACCATTCATTGGGTCCATGTTAATCCAGAGTTCCCTGCTACGCTAGGCCTCAAAATCAAATCGTGGTTTTTGGGCACGCAAAGCCTAAGAATATTTTTTTTAATTCGTAAAGCATATCAATAGTCTACGGACAATCCAGCAAAATGTAGACGTCTAGATGGCAAATGCACGATGCAGCACTCGCACCAAAACTCACATAAATATTTTGTGCGGTCATATTAGCTGTCACAAAAAAAAATGATTGCATGTATGGTTTGGTCTCACAACGTTGGTTAACACGTCGGGGAAATGTTGAAGGAATTAGGAATGAATCCATTTGCGACAATACAGTTGTCTGCTAAATTACCAGCGGCTCGACAGCGCATTGGCAATGCAGTTCATATAGTGTGCCGGTTTATTACGCAATGCCGACAAACTGGCGAATGGCATGCCGGTTTAAGGATCAAGCCGGCAGCCGGCACCGGGAGTGAAAAAAAAAAAGGCTGTACTGGTGGAAAACTGGCCCGGTGGCATCATCCTACCAGGATGAACGTTCCTGCGCAGAACCAATGCCTACGCAGCCTAGAGAAATTTTCAGGTATGGCAACCACATGACATTTTACGTTACAGTGCTGCTCAATGCAATGCTGTTAGCAGCCATATATAGGGTGCGCCACCTAACGTTAGCCAAGCTGGTGAAAGAAAAAACGTATTGAAAATACACAGTGCAAGATAAGAACTCAAGACCTAAGGCGTTCGATATTGATAGGCCAGCGGACCAAACACCGTAGGTCTTATATTCGTATCTTCAGCTGAGTTCTTTTAACCACTTTTTTTTCTTTAATCAGATTGACTAAAGTTAGTTTCGACACATGTCATGTTAAGCACTCTCTTCACTGACCCACGTCATACATTTAGCTACGACATGTTAAGCGCGCAGGAAACAGTATACTTCGCGATGTGTTCTGGTGAGGCAGCTCAAGTGAGACCCTCAACCTCGGAGTGAACTGCTGTGCCGAGATTGGAAAAAAATTCACCGGATGCGTCGCCTGAATAACACCCTCACGGACATCAAACAACCGCAAGACACCAAAACGCATTTGTGGTTAGTGACTCTTCTGACAATTGTAAACCGTCAGAGGTTCTGAAAGAATGGGGTGCAGGTGAGATTGTAAACCAAGTTTGTTGTGACAGTATGACGTCAATTCCACGCCACCTGTTCGTACCTAGATAAACAGCGCTCGTTTTGGGAACAAAGCCATTCCTATTCCTGCCATCTGCGTAGCTTTTGAGTGCATTCCACAAGTGGCGATGAGGGTGGGACCCGAATTCCAGGCCCAGATTGCGCAGTACGAGAAGAATGGCAAAGTTTTTAGATTTCGAGCTTTTCGTCGATGAAGGCGAAGAAGATTTTATGTCTTATACTGAAATCTTTGGTCACTACTGCGAAAAGGTCTGCCTTTATAACAGTCATTGGTAAACGCGCTCTGTTTATCTATAGGTACGGACAGGGGGTGTGGCATTGACGTCATACTGTCACAACACTGTCACAAAGAGGGTCGCCTGGACGAGTTCCTTCGAAAGTTGACCTCGGGAAGAAAGAGTAATTAGGGGCCAAATTCAGGAATGTTTTCGTTCGAAGACGCTTTTTATCATTGGCCGGCCGCCTTGACTAACAGTACGTCCAGCATCAGGGTTTGCTCATATTTTCTTGGATCTGCCGGATCGAGACACTACGACAGACGTGCAGCAACAACAACAATCACAATGGCCGTGGGGCGATCGCCTGACCACGTTCAGAGACCTCACCCAACACTACAGACTCGAAAGACGCAAATTCCCGCCTATTTACGTTAAATTAAACAGGCCGTAACCTTACGCTTACTGTAAACAACCATGTTACCCTAGCCCGGCCGTCTTACGCCACTGTTACCCGAGCTTATACCCGATTGATGCGTGTAAAGGGTGCGGACACAGAGCAACGCTGCGACACATGCTCTGGGAGTGTGCCGGCAACAACGGTACCGAAACCGCCGCCGTTCGCGACGCGCCGATAACGGAAGATGTTACCAGAATACAGCAAACCTCGAGCTCGCTCCTTCCCGCCGTCGTCGCGGCTGCGGGGGCCGCCGGGGAGCTTCTCCGTCGGCGTCGCCGCCGCCGCTGGGAGGCGGCCCTGAAAAGTTCGGAGCTGGAAGACCAGCTCTGGGCCGTCCGACAAGTCGAATATGCCGCCCGAGTCCAAGGACTTCGAGCCGGCACCTGAGGCCACCAAACCCAAACTGCTGGCCCTTTCAATAAAGTTTAATTCTTCTTACGAACAATTCTAACAAGCATAAGAGGTTTTTGTGAATACGGGCCCAGATCTTTTTCCTGCAAAAGCTCAAGGCTGAAACATGACCCGTGGATCCACCTGGAGGGTTTGGGAGTTGTGGAATCTAAGGGAATTACGTGCTCTTTCCGTGTTTTGATGATACTATGGTCTAACGGAGGCTACAATAGCGTCTGCGTGGAAATGTCAGTGTTTGTAACAAATTTATTATTGCGATAGCAATTATATGGAAACTCCAAGAGGATTTCTGCCGTCGTCGTTATCGTCGGCGGCGTCGCGGTGAGGTTCCGTATAAGGTCCATGGGCGATAAAATCGTCGCCGCGCGCCGTATGATGTATGTGCGAGTGAAAGCTCGCGAGGGACGCGTGCTTTCACGGAGAGCGAACGCAAGGCAGAGAGCAAACGCGACTTCTTCCGTTGTGCGAAAGGTCGTGAGGGTATGGGAGGCAGGGAGGGAGGGAGGGAGGGAAGGAGGAGAGGCGACGTTTAGCTGCGGCACCAAATGCGTATCTTGCGACAGGGTGCAAGAGGAACTGGCGACTCAATCTCCCACGCGAAAGGAGGAAAGCGGGAAGGCAGTGAGGTGCGGCTTCTACTTTTCTAGCAACTACGTACTTGTACTTTGCGCGGCTGCGGGCTGTCGCGCGCACCGTATCTTGAAAGAGCTCTCCACATGGCTCTTACCTATATATGCGCTCTGCTTTCGCCGCTCCGTTTCCGTTGAAGCGATGGACCGCACGAACCTTCACTTGCAGCGCGCTTCCTCAGGCCAGCGTTTTGACAGTGGTTGTGCGCGGTCATCGAGTGTGATCTATTCATGGTTTCTTGTGCGCGCTGACACCATGCTTGTTAATTCAGTTAGTAAGAGAATTTGTCCAAGCTTATACAGCCGATAAAACTACTATCCTTACTCCGTATAGCTATCTACTAATTTGCTACCCCAATTGATGCTTCGTCTTTCGGGCGAAACTGCGACATTTTTTTCTGCGCCGGTGCACCCACATCCTATCGCAGAAATTTTATTTATGATTTATTCCCTCCTGTCTGTCTATCAATTTACTCGTCTTGGTATTTGATACGGCCAAAGTCAGAGTGTACTTAAGATTCAGATGGCGAGATTCACGGTACATTAGCATGAAAGTTTACCCATTTATAAACACGACAATCTTATTATAAAATAATTAACGATAGAGCGCGTAAAGTTGTTCAGTCTAGTCTAGATTCTTACAGCGACGCTGACGAGAGGAATCTATTAAATAAGGGCTATTTTTTCAAGGTCCGATTGGTCGCGAAATGAAAACTGCAGTGAAAATGAAAACTGTTTTATTTGGAACATTTAGATGCACTTTCCAACGACTCCTCTACATAGTCGCCGCTCCGATTGAGACATTTGTCATAGCGTGGTAACAACTTTCCTATACCCTCGTCATAGAAGGAAGCTGGCTGTGCTTTCAGCCAATTCTGTACGCTGGTCTGCAGCTCATTGTCTGACTCAACTTCCTGTTCTTCTAGCCAGCGTTTCATGTGAGCAAAGTGACGGTAATCAGAGGGAGCCGAGTCCAGGGTGTACGTAGGGTGATCAAACACTTCCCATCGAAAATACAACAGGAGCTCCTTTGTTGCAGCTGCTCTGTGCAGCTGCACATTGTCGTGAAGAATGACAATGCCTGATTACAAATTTCTCTTCGCTTCTTCTGAATTGCCTTTCGTAGAGGTTCATGAGTCACGCTGTACGAGGCTGCAGTGATGGTCGTGCCACGTTCCATGAATGCGATCAAGAGAACACCATTGCTGTCCCAGAACACAGTAGTACTCATGCACTTTCTGCTGGAGAAGGTTCGCTTGAACTTCTTTGCTTTTGGGGAATCAGAATGAATCCACTGTTTGGATTGCTCCTTTGTTTCTTCAGTTTCAAACGGACCCATGTCACGTCCTCTGCGACGATTTTCTTCAAAAAATCTTCTCCTTCATCAAGGTATAGCTGGAGAAACGTTAAGGCTCTGCCCATTCGCTGTGTTTCGTGATGGTCAGTCAGCATCTTGGGAACCCACCTTGCACAGAGTTTGCAGTACTGCAATCTCTCACTCACGATGATCTATATAGAGAGCTGACAGTGGAATTTTGGGAAACGAATCACTCCACACCGAAATTGTGAACCGACGATTTTGTCGAATCACTTGATCCTCTCACTCAACAAGATCATCGGTTGACATTCGCTTCCTTCCCTTCCCGCCTGCATCATGAATTGTCTGTGCGTCCTGCTTCAATGTTCCTGCAGCATTTCCGCACTTTGCTGTCACTCATGAAAGTTGTACCGTGCACATTACTCATTCGTCGATGAATTTCGGCAGCATTGCACCCTTCAGCACGCAGAAATCGAATGGCAGCACGCACTTCACACTTAGCGGAAGACAATATTGTTCAAGGCGTGTTTACGTGCTCACCGCGCGCTCAGAATTGACAACTAAGACCTCACGCGATCGACGGGCACACTAAAGGAACTGCGCAAGACATCTACGCACAGCGGAATCGGATTTTCACTGTGGTTTCCATTTCGCGACCGATCGGACCTTGAACGCAATATAATCTTTTGCAACGGCTAGAAAGGTTATGAATTTTCGATAACTACTAACATAGCCTCCATATTTCGCTTCTTAACTTTGTATATTAGCTTTGCACATTATTATCATCATCGGACCATTTTATGTCCACTGAAGGACAAATGCCTCTCTCAGTGATCTCCAATGCCTTTGTCTTGTACCAGATGACGCAATCCTTTGCTTACAAATTTCCAAATTTCATCATCCCATCTAGCAGTGATCTCCAATACCCTTGTCTTGTACCAGATGACACAATCCTTTGCCTACAAATTTCCTAATTTCATCATCCCATCCAACAGTGATCTCAAATACCCTTGTCTTGTAATAGATGACACAATACTTTGTCTATAAGTTTCCTAATTTCATCATCCCATCCAGCAGTGATCGCCAATACCCTTGTCTTGTGCCATATGACAAGAAAATGCACAAATGCGATGCACAAAATATGGCTTCCAATACTCTGCCGCCGTCTACTATGTTTGCCTTACCTTGGAGCCCATTCTGCTACCTTACTTATGCAACATGTCCAATTTGATTCCTTTCTCCCAATTTCAACTGGGCCAGATGGTGCCCGTGGAAATTAGGCCTATTATTACTATATAGTTACGTGCCTTCCATCTATAATCCGTGCTGCAGCCTTCTTGCCCCTTAACGTTAAGCCGTTTGTTTTATTGCGATAGCAATTATATGGACACTCAAAAGCAGATTTCTGCCGTCGGCGTCGCCGTCGCCGTCGCCGTGAGGTTCCGTATGACGTCAATGGAGATGAAATCGTGACCGCGCGCCGCCGAACGCTGTATGTGCGAGTGAAAGGGCGCGAGGGACGCGCTCTTTCACGGGGAGTGAACGCACGGCGGAGAACAAACGCGCGTTCCGCGCCGTGCTTGCTTAAGGGCTGCAGAAGTAGGCGTCTCTTTCCTCCTTTACAATCACCATATATGTGGAGCAAACGCGCCTTCTTCCGATGAGCGAGAGGCCGTGGGGGAGGGAAGGAAGGGGGAGAGAAGGGAGGCGACGTTTAGCTGCGGCACCAAGTGCCTATTTATATCAGAGGCCCCGGCAACAGTCACCAACGCCGCACGCATTTTGAGCGAACGCGGGCAAAACGCCGACGGCGTCGACAACAGTTCTGCGCGTTCCCGGTGCTGCTGCATGTCCAAGTTTATACAGCTGATAAAGCTAATATCATTACTCCGTATAGCTCTCTACAAATTTGCTATCGCAATTGATGCTTCACCTTTCAGGTGAAACTGCGACCACTTTTTATTTTCTATCACTCGCTTCAATATAGTTAGCTTCTTTCCAAATTTTGTTGCTAATCTCCAAGCTTCAGCCTCATTGGATACCACTAGTATAATGCTCTCGTTCTAAACTTTTCTTTTAAATGATATCGTAAAGCCACCGGTCTTGACTTGGTAATGTCCGCCATACGCGTTATGGTCTACTTATTATGTCTGATAATTTTGTTTATGTGCGTGCGTGTTTACATAGCACCTCACTGTTTCCCTGTTTAATAGCGGTAAGTGCTATTTATTTAGCAGTAAACGCGTGAGATCCACCGGCTTTTTTAGCAAGAATAACAACTTCGCCTTTTTGTAGTGTTATACTAGCTTCTTTAATTACTGTTTAGTGACGTAAATAGCCAACAAATTGCCCTGGTGAAATTTCTTAAAGGAGTTTCACAATGTTCAATGCCTAAATCCTTCATTTTGTACCAACGAGTACAAATGGGCTTCTCTTCAAAAGACATACCGAAGTGCTAAATACTAAGCAATGTGGGTGCATCAAAGCTGATTTTCTTTGAGATGTGATGCTGTTTTAGAAAATCAGGTTTCATTTTGCTTCTTCCCTTTCTGAAACCTGATCTACCACCTCAGATGGTAATTCAAAACTATAGCTTAAAATATTAAGAAATAAAACTAAGAGCAATGTTCTGAGCAAGTCACCTTCATCGTTATAACTTATACATTTTTCTCAGGAAACTGAGCCTTTCGGCCCGAGAGCTCTGTCCAGAAACAGTCAGCAACAGCAGTCGAGGCAAAGCTTCGAGTGAAAGCACGTTTAGTGAATACGTTGGTAACGGTAACATTTCTCGTTTGCTGGTGCAGCGTTATAGAGATGGTGAAGAGTCAGAAAGTGCCGAAACTGCGAGTCACGAATCGAACTCTTCATCGGGGCGAACTCGGGCGCAGAAAATCAAGTAAAACTCAAGCATAGTCACCGGTCATCGAATTTTCATCTCACGGGCCAAGTCCGCCCGCCAGTTATACATGTATCACAGTATATTCCAGAATGTATACTAGTGCTCGCTTACATTAGGGAATGTGACGTCGCGTTCAGGATGAACTGCAACACGTAGCCCACAGGTCAAATGGGGCTCCAAGTCTGCACGGCGGCGGCGATGCACAAAAAAATGGTTTCATAAATATCAGTAATTGGAACGATGTTTATCGACGCCGCTGTCAGTCCTGGGGACTCCTTCAACCAGGGGCACCGTGTTCTAGCTCATATAGAACGTGACTGTACAGCAGCATTCGCGTGGCACGCGCATTCTTATTAGGCAAGAAACTTTTGCTGCACAATCTGTTACCAAACTCAAGGAATATTCGGTTATACACAGTAAGGGCGTGTTGCGCCGAGCGACAAATCGATCAGTCGACAACAGTGACAATTCTGTGCAAGGCGGTCTCCCGGTCCAAAATGAAAACAATGGATGCGTCATAGCGGTTTCCGAGTGCGCGGTGATCCCTGAATTGAGAAGCATACATTGTTGATTTTTCGTCTGCTACTTCAGTAGCAGACGAAATGGGCATGTGGGCACTTACAAAATACTACCCCCACCTCCCCAGTTCTATTCTTCACCGTCGCTTTACAACTCGACTATATGTCGACAGCGCCAGGAATGTTCGGGCTACATCGTTTGCTTGAGGCAGCGCATTTGTAAGCGGCGCCGGCCGGCCGGCCGGCTCGTGGCCTCCCCAGCGTCGTTGCCACCACCCGCAGGGTTTCCCGTTTGGGGGCAAAAACTTGGCAAACCTTTCGCGCGCGCGAACCGGGGAATGTGCGTACACGCGACAAGGAACCGTGAGGCTAATTCCGGTGCGACCGCCGCGTGTCGCGTGCGTCACGCAAGCCCCCACAGGAATGTCGAGATGCTGAAGGCCAGAGGATACAAAAAAAAATGTGGTTGATCCCTCTTATATAGGAATCGGTATAGAACACGAAAGTGAAACGTGTCTTCACAGAAGTAGTGTAATGTTTATTGCACATTGATATATAATGTCTATTGGTGTTTTGTGGCTAAAGCGCCCTTAGGCGTTGATGCACCCACGCTGACGCCTGGTGGCACGTCTCCTCCATCACGACTACCAACGTCGATGACCATGAGCAACCGTCGTGCATATGGAAGCTGCACTACGCTGCACACGCTAGCACAACGCGAAAGACGAAGCACGTAACTGACACACTAATACAACGCGCAAGACAAAGCACGTAACTGAATCGTCACCGAGTCAAATCAGCGCGTACTGCGCGTCGTAATTGCAGCCTCCGCGATCAACTTCAGAAACATTTTCAGAGCTAATTGCGGAGGCCACGCTCCGCTGTGCTGAGTACGGTGAACGCCACCTAGGTGGCGTTGGTAGTGCTTCTTGATGCCAGCGTCCCTTCGAATGCTGGCATCGAGGCGTCGTAGTGCTGAGACCACCGAAGCGTTCACTGTCGGTGCGCGTTAGTGTCATAATGCAGTACTTCTCTTTTCTGCTCGTAGGCGGCGGCACCGCCCCGAGCAAGAGCGCGGGTACACGGAGGAGTGCTAGATATATAAGGCGCGTCTGTGTAGCTCTCTGCAAATGCGTTTGTGGCGCAATGGGTTAAACGCTCGGCGATCTATCGTCGCGGACCGAGAGGTCGTGGGTTCGATTCCCAAACTTTGCTTGTTTGTGGAACTTTTTCTTCTGGTTTCTTTCTTTGTATTATGTTCGTGTACATTGTAAGAACGTCATTCCGTATTTCCGTATGACGTATTTCCGTGACGGAAATACGTCAGTGAAGTCTTGGTGGACCCCGGCATAAAACACTTTCGTGTTAAAAAAGAATAAAACACTGGAGGTACTTGAAATATTTTAAAGTGAGCAGCAAACGGTAGAATTTCGATTATGTATTTTTTGTTGTTGTTTTGTGTTTCGCTGCGTTTCAAGAGTGGTACAAGAATAAACAAGGAGTCTAAGATGGTGCTTTACCATGCGCGAACAATTCTCAAACCAAATAAGGAATGCGCCAGACGGAGCATCAAACAAGTCGCCAGAGGAGACGAAGCACTTTGCAACGAATTCTTTGTTCGACAGCAAGAAAAGATATCTCATCATGATCACCACCATCAGCATCACCACCATCATCATCATAATTTATTTTAGAATTAGGGCCTTTTGCAGGGTATTACATAAGAGAGGGGGGGGGGGGAGAACATATAACAACAACAAGCAACAGGGGAGCGGAAGCAAAAGAAAGCTTCTCTTTATTATACTCGTAGTTAGAGCTTCATACTCCTCGATAGTGCCACAGTGGTCCATCCATTTTAGGTGATTGACCAAAAGTGGGCACATGTCTGGTGACAAGTATCCAGCTGAACATACCTAGTGCCGATGTTGCCTGTCTGGGCACGTACCATCTGATGTTGTATGTTGAGGCACATACATATAGCGGCAAGCACCCTGTGACCCAAGTTTGTCAACCAGGCCAGACAGCAGTCAGCGGCTACTTGTCTATTCGGCCACGTATACCCTGTGATCCAAGTTGTACCCTCGGCAGGGAAGCAGCCATCATATCGCTCGTGGCCCAAGTTGTTTATATTTATCCGCAAATAAATCTGGCGAGGAAGCGATGCCGAACAGCGAAACACCGGGAAGAGGCAATGAACGCGTCGCATTAAAATTCACGGATTCCATGCATACGTTGTATTCGGTGATGACCGAAGCTTTATTTTACGTTTACGGAAATTTTAATGAAAGAGGTATGCAAGCCTAATTGCTAATGATAAAAATGCAATGCATTTATGACCTAGCATGAGCACATACTCAGTAGCATATATCCGGTGGCTCAAGTTGCGTTTCCGGGCACATACCAGGTGGAACATACGCAGCGGCACATACCCACTGGGCCACGTTCCTGTCGGCTCCGAAAGGGGGTTAGCCTGAATACCTTTCCGACTGTCTACACTTCGCTGAAACAATGGGTTATTAAAGAAACTAAAGGACGGCGATGTTTGGCATCATCACCATCACCATCATTCCTAAGATACAGCTGGACTAGAGCACTCCACGGGCCGTTTTTTTTTTCTGGGCCCGAGCCCGAAAGTGCCATGCGTTCGCGCGCCCAAGCCCGGCCCGGTGATTTCAAACCTGGCCCGGGCCCCAAAGATTCCGGCGTGGCCCGACACGGCCCGGCCTGGCTTGGTTCGACAGATTAGCCCTTGAGCCTCTACGAAGCTAGGTCGAGTTCTTGGTTATTGTGAATAAACTGTCATGTGATCAACGCACGTCGCGTGGCCTTCAAGCTGCATCAAGCAGCTTTTCGCTCTGCGTCCCCTCTTCCTGGCTACTCTGTAACAGATAAATAAACATTTGTTTCCCTTTTATCTCATTACTAGCTGGTCACACACAGATTATTATTCGATAAGTCGATATGCAAACACATTAATACAATTGACAGAAAAGAGAATGGAGAAGGATCAGGCTGCCTGTTGTCCTCTCTGTCAATTGTGTTAGTGCAACAGCAAAAGCTACCTTACGCAGCTTGAAGACCACCCGGCGTGCGTTGATCACATGACAGTATATTCACAAAGCGAGCCATTTCATCTCACTTTTGAATCACATATAAACACAACGATGTACAGTGATGGAACGCGAGCCGATAAACTTGGCGCGAATGTAAATTTAAATACGCGGGTCTGATAACTACCAGTAATACCGCAATACATGGCCGCTAAAAGCTTTTTTAATTAAACTGACATTCTGTGACCCACCAGGGTAACGCTCATGTGCAATCATAATGCATGAAAGGACTTAATGCGCACAAGACGAGGACAGAGAAGAGGCCAAGACACCCAAGCGAAGGTGTGTGCTCGTGTGTTCTGCGCTCGTGTGTCTTAACCTCTTCTCTGTTCTCGTCTTGTGCGCATAAAGTCCTTTCATGTCTTCCCAACATGCCCAAACAATCACCTTAGCAAGAATAATGCCACACGGAACATGCCATTTTTTATTGCTTTATTCGGGTTCGTTATAATGGCGCAGCTTTTTCCGTCGACAATTTAGGCATCCCTGTTTCGCAATATGAGCAAATTCGGATTCTGTGTTCTTTTGTTTCATCACGCAAGGTGTTAAGCGCAATGTATGTACAGCCTAGGCAATGTAGTTTTTGTTTCCCGTCAGATTGGGATATGGTGTGCTTGCTTGTTCACGTAAATTTGCAGTGAACACACCTAGCGCTACTAAAACATACAAGGCTGTGAACACGAGGGTTCAGCCACTTGATAAAATTACATTTTAAAAAAGCACTGACAGAATAGAATTTTCTGCGTTCTGTTTTCTTTTTAACATCCCTCTCACAATTGTTGAAAAATTTTGCAGCATCGTAGGCCTAAAGTGTTTATCTACGGAAAATGGACACTTCCAAATATAAGTTTAATTAGTTGCAATAATTGTGCTGAACTACGACATCATATTCAACTCGCTTGAACAGACAGTGAAGAAAAATAGTGAAATCCAGTAGCGAATTTCACTATGCCTTAACACGCAAACTAATTTGCGGATGAATATTCTAGAATTTATTTGCTACCACTTAATAATCTAAGAACCACAATACCACAATACCAATAATCTAAGAACTTAATTATTTTTTATTCTTGTTGTTCCATTAAAATGATCACGCACAAGCCAGTGTTAAGTACAGCACATCAATGAATCCTGCCGAATATATACTTAATTTTGTGCAGCAACCAAATATTTTAAACTACTCTACCTTTAGGCACGTCTTCAGCTCTTCAAAAGCGTAACCATCTGTACTGAAACTCCTTCCATTGATTCCGCTTGTGGGTGCTACGAGTGATGCTTTGGACAACTGAAGACAGTCGAAGGAATGTTTTTGCAGCGAGTCTCGCACCATTCAAATAGTTTGCGATGTTTTCAACGTCATTGCCATGCAAATATTTTTCCATTTCTTCGTAATTTTGATACGACTCTGTGATGTCAAACACCTCTTGAATTTCGTCCTTCGCCGGCACTCCAAACCCCGCTAATGTGCCTACCCTTGTTGATAGGTGGCGCTGCTGTCAAAATCACTGCACCACCTCCACTCTAAGGTCGGGTAGCCGTCTCTAAAAAAAATTCATCCCGAGGTATCGCATGCCAAAACCACGATATTAAAGAGGCACGCCTTAGTGGGGGAGTTCGAATTAATTTTGACCACGTGGAGTTCTTTAACATGAACCGAATTCACGGCACACCGGTGTTTTATCATTTCAGCTCCATCGACATGCTGCCGCCGATGCCGGGATTTGAACCTGGGCCCCCTGGGCTTAGCAGTGCAACGCCAAAGCCACCCCGGCGGGTCGTCCGTCTCACGCCTGAGCAAGATCACCTCAAGAAATCCGCTCCTATTAAAGTGGGAACAATGATGGCCAGAGCTTTAACAGCGGAGCTGTTCAAGCCAGCCGTTCGTCTGTCGTCGACCAAAAAGTGTGGGCCGATTCTGGCGGTAGTGCAGCAAGGGTCCGAGCGCAATGGCACATACCCCTGTGAACTAGCGAAGCTGAGCCTGGCTAAGTCTACCTAAGCATAGTGGGGACTACTTAAGCTTTGTCGCTCATTGATAGCCAATCAATAGCTTCAATAATCAATAAATTCCGGAAAATGCTAGAGATGACGTGGTAGTGCTTAGCCTAGCCCAAAAGCCAGGTCTAGCTAGGTGCCCATCAGCTCAGCTGTCTCTCTAGCATTGTCTCTCAACGTAGTACACTAATCTACGCAGCTTATCGCTGCTGTGTCATGGCCTGCCTCCCTCGACTTCCCCATTAACCGACAGACACCGCTGACCTGAAATTTGCACAGAGCTGCAGTTTTTTTATAGTCTTCAGTTTTATGGAGTTGCTAATAGCATTCCCGGGTCAAATCCGGGCCTAACTGAGGCTTGGGCCCGAACCAAACCCGGAGCTCCAGGCTTTCGGGCCAGCCCGCGGGCCGGTGCAGTGCTCTAATCTTCATACCGTAAAAATGTCCGTCAAAGCGACGGGAAAATCAGGCACCTCTATTTCCAAGGAGCTGAGCGTCAATGCGCCGCAGGCCGTCATTTCAAGATTACAGTGTCTTTGATCATTTTGACACCTCCCATGTCAGCATAAAACACAACCTGGCCATCAAATTGATAATACTTGCCGTCATTGTGACTACATGTCATATTAAAATGGCGCTGTTTTTTATCATTTTGACGTCTTACATATCAATATGAAGTACAACCTAGTTGTCAACATGCTAATTTCACCGTCAATGTGACTGAATGTTGTCATCCTGAAATGACGGTGCTCTCGATCATCTTGACGTCTCAGGTGTCAGTATGAAATACATACTGGTTGTAAATTCAACATCATGTCAACATTTACATATGATGGTATTTTTAATTATTGTGACGCCTGTCTTGTTAATGTCAAATACGACCGCTATCAATATGACAGAGTTATGTTGTTTACGCTAGGCTGTCAATATGACAGAGTTATGCTGTTTTACGCTAGGCTGTCATCTAGACGTTTTATGTAAATTGCAAAAATGTTTGTCAGTTGTACGGCCCAAGTCGTTTTTTCACAGTACATGTACTGAATTGTCATGTCTCATTTACCCGTACATGCCTGTGTCAGTATGGTCCACTAAAGTTTGACTCACTTGCAGTGGATCATGCATCTGATAAAAGATCCCGCAACGCTTGGGATATATATTTGCACATTTATTTCTTAAAATGTTGAATCAAATGAAATAATACGTATAGATACAGACTTCTGACATCCAGTTACTTTTGGCGTTCAGCACGAAGAGCACAGCTTTATGGTAGCACTATGGTACCTTAAAAACGGAATGTGATACCATGCATAGTAAAAACAATTGTACATATTGAGTTGGCGCAAAATTACACAATAAAGACTCTATGTAGACATAAAAGAATGGTGACTGACAACAAAACTGCAAATCAGACAACAAATTCATATTAGGGAAGGCTGTTCAGAAACTGGAATTCTCTGTCACCAATATCATATGGACTCTAGGCAGGCTCATAAAGAGAAGTCAAAGGCTTCCTTAATGTGGGCTGCTCTATTTGTTTTTGTTAGCACTTCTCTTGGTAAGGCACGAATCTCATCTTTGTTTGGTGTGCACCCGCTATCCAGTTCCAGTGCTCCATCAGATGTCCCTCAGATTTATTATTTTTAAGTTTAAATTAGGGCGATGTTATGTTTGTGCTTTAGGTCATGTTTGCGTGAACATAACCTGAAAGTTAGAAACGAAGCTAGGGAAGACCTCACATATCACTTCAGCTATATTTGGTCTGATTATAGAAAAATAAAGTTTTACTTTATTTATTTATTATTACCCTCAGGGCCAAAGACATTAAAGAAGGGAGTGGGTTACAGCATATGAAAAGAAAAAAAACGAAAGCAATATGAGCATTCGGAATGTTTAAATACAAAGGCTGCTTGCGAGTTCTTCCCAATAACCTAACCTAACCTAACCTAACCTAACCAGGTGACTAACCAGGTGACCTAACCAGGTGACCTAACGAGGTGACTAATATGAAATCGAGCCTTGAACTACCATCACTAGCATCTCGCCGTAAGATTCATCGCTTGTGTCTTTTTCACCGCATATTTCACCATCGTTCACTACGCGATGATTTCATCTTTCCTCCCCAGTATGTATCATCCCGCATTGACCACCGACATAAAGTAGCCGTTCCTTTCTGTAAGACTTCTACTTTTCAGTATTCATTTTTTCCCAGGACTTGTGAGGAGTGGAACCACCTTCCTACCACTACTGCAGAAATCACAGTCCATCAACGTTTTAAGAATGTTTTAACTAACAGTAGCTAAGTAATTCTTTACCTCATTTTATTTTTTGTTGTTTCTTCTTGTTTGCTTATGTGGGGCTGTATCATCTGGGTAGTTTACATTGTTTTATAGTTCGATGATTCGTGTTCATTTGTACCGATTTGATTTGTTAGAGTATTGTATTGGTGCTCAATGTATACGTGTATCTTCTCGCAGAAATGTTTTTTTGTTTTTTTTTACCACTCCCCTCTGTAATGCTTCGGCCCTGAGGGTAAAATAAATAAATAAATAAATGTTTCTTGACAATATCACTCAAGCTGTAACTTCTATTACGCTGAAGTTTTGTCATTTTCAATAGCAACGATTATACAGCTATAGCTAGGGTTTACACCGTCAAGAGAAAGTCGTAGAAAACTAAGATACTAAAGTCGTAAATACAAAATGCACTTAGGTTACAAACATATAGTGAAATAACATATAGTGTAAGATCACAGAATGTTAGCTAAAGCTGCTCGAAATATTTGGTGATCGTGAATGGATACGACTTCGGTTCCATTCCTGGGATAACAGAAGAAAAAAATGACTGGAAAAAAGTTTTAGTGTGGCATGATTCGAGACCAACCTTATAACGAGCAGAACTTTTTGTTGGGCTAGTTGGTGCATCTTACTGAAGTATTAAAGCACCAAACAGACGACACAAGAAGAGACACGCACGAGCGAGACACGGACAAGCGCTCGTCCGTGCCTCTTCTTGTGTCGTCTGTTTGGCGCTTTAATACTTCAGCAGCCTTATAACGGTGGTCGATTCGAGGCCATACGTATTCTGGCTGCAAAATTAGGTCATTTAGGAGTGTTGAATGATGGTATAGCTTATGAAAAAGAACTAAACGTGCGATGTTACGACGAGAAGAAAGCGGAGTACGTGCAAGGTTGGTTTTCATGGCAGACAAACTTGCAGTTCAATTGTATTTACGTAAGGTGAAGCGAGCTGAATTATATTTAATGAGTTCTTGTGGATTAACTAGTTTGTAAATGGCAGGATCCTAAACAGCGCATGCATATTCTAGTTTTGGATGTAGAAGGGCAGTATAAAGAAGCATTTTTAGGGATGAAGGGGCGGTCGAAAAGTTACGGCGTAGGTAGCGAAGCATGCGCTTGGCATTGCTAATTACGCAGTCGGTATGAACATGCCAAGTTAGCAGAGGTATGCACACCTAGGTATTTATAAGAGTTAACCAATTATAAGGTAACATTATTTAGGTAATATGTATGCATTCCGTTAATTATTTGGGATACACGCATAACTTTACATTTGCCAACGTTTAGTTCCACTAACCAATGTTTGCACTAGTTAGCTACAGTAGTTAGATCAGACTGAATGTGGTTAGGATCCTCTGCATTAGATATTTCATGAAAGATAACACAATCATCAGCAAATAAGTGAATGTTAGATGATAATGAGGAAGGGAGGTCATTAATATAAATGAGAAACAAGACAGGCCCAAGCCCAATTTACGTTTTTAAGTGGTGAATTATGGCTGTTTGCGGTAACAAATTGAGTGCAATTAGAGAGGATGCATAAAATCCACTTCAGGATGTTAATATCAAGGTTCAGCTGACTTAGTTTATAAAGTAAAAGTTTATGACAGACCTTATCAAATGCCTTAGCGAAGTCTAAAAAATGCAATCTGCAAATGAACGATCGAGAATATGATGCAATTTATGCGTAAAGATTTCAAGCTGAATTTCACATCTAAATGTTTTTCTAAATCCATACTGAGCTGGTGTTAAAAATGCATTTCATTCAATGAAGTTAACAAGATGTTTGAGAATTATATGTTTGAGCAACTTACAGCATGTACTGCTACGGTAATTAACGGGGCGGTAATTAACGGTTAGACTTTCATTACCCAACTTATGCAGTAGAACCACCTTACCGATTTTCCGTTAGCTAGGTTGAGTGGATGTATCCAGTGATTGTTGAAAAAGCCAGCCATACCATCGGTCACTGGAGGCATAACTACATAATCTTACGGGTGAGTAGGAGATAGGCGGTCATTGGTGGAGACAGACGATTTTGCACAAATGTGTCATTAAGGGCGGCAGTGCACTGTTCGTTAGGTATATGGATGGCCAATTGATCTTCCAGAGTTATATGATCATCACGCAAGGGGTTCATTACACTCCAAAACTTTTCAGCCTTATAGTCTTTAACATAGATGGAAGCACGTTAGATAGAAAATTAGATTTAGTATTTTTTAGTGTTGTTACGTACGTGTAGAATGCGGACTTATAAGCAGACCAGCGTATGTCAGCTGGCGAGTGTTTTACAAAGCGATATAGGCGTTTTTTTGCGGTTACATAGATGCTTCAGATGGGCATTGTACCAAGGAGCATCAGCATTGGAGGTAATGATGCGAGACGTAATGTACTTTTCAGTTAGTTTCTGAACTTCAGCGGCAAACACGTTCCAATTGTGCTGTAGCAAGCAATTTTCGAAATTCGGGAAGAAAGTGTCGAGAAATACAATTAATTCGTAATTTATAAGCGGTAAAGTTTGCTTTTTTGTAAATATATGCACAGTTTTTTTCTGAGTTTATTTGCTTTGGGGGTTGAAACGTTAATTGCAAATGCAAGTAGGCAGTGATCGCTTACACCAGGTAGGTGTGTAATCTCCAA
The DNA here is from genome assembly GCF_013339745.2 of Dermacentor silvarum. NCBI lineage: Eukaryota > Metazoa > Arthropoda > Arachnida > Ixodida > Ixodidae > Dermacentor > Dermacentor silvarum. The sequence continues at coordinate 64,377,181 of NC_051163.1, read as the reverse complement.
AATTATGTCAGGGTGGCATGTAAAATCTAGGTCAAGGGTGTTTGTGGTGTTAGTAGATACACGTGTAGGTTGTGTTACTAGCTGTGACAACAAAAAAAAACTGAGCACAAGTCTAAGAAGTCCTTAGCTTGTGCCGGAAAGGAGACAGTGAATTTTGATTGTTCCAGGTTATGCTTGGGAGATTAAAATCAGTTGGAAAACTATGTCGTCTTTGTATTATGTTTTTCTAGATCGCAGATGAATTTCGCAATCATAATGCAATCTTGTCTCACGTACATGAATGCACACCGCTGCGCTTCTCGAAAGAACTTGAGATGGGGAACAATAGTGGTTGCTGAATGCATCTAGAATCATGTTTTGTTGGATTAAATGCGAACCTGGCCCATAAATATAAGAGAAAAAAAACATTGTATTGCAGATGTACCTACACACCCAAGATTCAGTGCACCAGTACCTTCGCTTAGTCACGCTGTTTTATCTTGGCATTGTTCATAAAACATGATAAATGATTAGGACAAAGACATCCCCCTGTTAGTATTCATTTCGTCCTCGACATTCATGCGGTTTTATGAACATTGCAAAGATTCATTCTTGCACAGAACAAGTTGGTTGTCGCATATTGCTTAAACGGTGGAATTTGCGCCATACTTAAAAGTCAGTTTCGCGAAATTAAAACTATAAATCACTATCTCATTGGAGACCCATATTGGTATTAAAAGAAAACTAAATAATCATGCTTATGCCGTGTTATGCTTTTGTTTTTACCTTAACACCTTTGTGGATGTTTATTGCGGCAACCAACCATGGCCGCCCAGTGGCTGACCTTGCATTGCCGAGCTCAAGGGCAACCTGGTCAGCCGCATTTCGATGAGCACAAAGTGCAAAAACATTCATGCACTTGATTTTATGTGCTCGGCAAAAACCTCGGGTGCCCAAAATTAATTCATAGCCCTCCACTACGGCATACCTCATTGTCAGATTGCGTTTATGCCATGCAAAACCACAAAATTCAATTTCGTTTCTTTCAGTTTTTTTTTTGGTGACTGGATACATCCAACAATTACAAAACATGACTACAAATTTTTCGCACCACTGGAGCAGTGTGATTTGTTCCATACTATAAAGGTATCTGCAAACCGAAGGTTGCTGCGATATTCTCCGTTGATCCTCACTCCAAAGCTATCCCTGTCTAAGGGTTTGAATACTTCTTTTAAGCGTGCAGTGAATAGCCTTGGAGATATTGTTTCTCCTTGCCTGACCCCTTTCTTGATAGGTAACTTTCCACTTTTCTTGTAAACCAATATAGCTGCGACATATTTGTAGATATTTCCCAAGATATTCACGTACGCCTCCTGAACTCCTAGATTACGCAATGCATCTATGGCTGCGAGTATCTCTACTGAATCAAATGCCATTTTATAATCTATGAAAGCCATATAGAGGGGTTTATTGTACTCCGTAGATTTCTAGATTACCTGATTGATGACATGGATGTGATCCGTTGTAGAATATCCCTTGCTGAAGCCAGCCTGTTCTCTTCGTGGATTGAAGTGTTGCCCTGATTCTATTGGAAGTTATCTTGGTGAATATTTTATACAGTACTGAAAGCAAGCTATTGGGCCTATAACATTTCCCTTCTTATGTATTAGTATAATGTTGGCATTCTTTCAGTTCTCTGGTAGACTTGGTTTGCAGATGACATTGTCCTATTCAGCAACAATGGGAACGAATTACAACAAATGATTGAGGACCTTAACCGAGAAAATGTAAGGTTGAAGATTAATATGCATAAAACAAAGATAAAGTTCAATAGCCTGGCAATAGAACAAGAATTCAGGATCACCAGTCAGCCTCTAGGGTCTGTAAAGGAGTACGTTTATCTAGTTCAATTACTCACAGGGGACACTGATCATGATGAGAAAATTTACAGAAGAATTATATTGGGTTGGAGTGCATACGGCAGGCATCGCGAAATCCTGACTGGGAGCTTTCCACTGTCGTTGAAAAGACAAGTCTACAATCATTGCATTCTACCGGTGCTAACATATGGGACAGAAACTTGGAAGTTGACAAAGACGCTCGAGAACAAGTTGAGGACCGCACAAAGACCGATGGAACGAAAAATGTTAGGCCTAACGGTAAGAGACAGGAAGACAGTGGTTTAGATCAGAGTGTAAACGGGGATAACCGATATTCTAGCCCACATTAAAAGAAAGAAATGGATCTGGGCAGGCCATGTAATGCGTAGGGTAGATAACCGGTGGACCATTAGAGTTACAGAATCGGTGCCAAGAGAAGGGAAGCGCAGTCGAGGACGTCAGAAAACTAGGTGGGGTGATGAAGTTCGGAAAGTTGCAGGCGCAGGCGCCGGACCGGGGTAATTGGAGATCGTGGGGAGAGGATTTCGTCGTGCCGTGGACATAAATGTAGGCTGATTATGATCATCATATATGTATCATTCGCTACACACCAGACGAAACATATTTCTCTTCACTAGACGTACATGTTGCAATGATGTTGTAGTGGAATAAAAACATAAATGAAAGGTCCAAAAGCACTAGGAAAATTAATTCTACCGAAAACCTACCACATCACAACTCAGATGACTTTGATGACACTCATCAGCGTTGGCGCGATACAGCCCTTTGCCCCGTCTTCTTGATGGGTTTAGCTGCATAAAGTACCTGGAAAAAAAAGGAAGGTGGAGTATATTTGCCTTAACAGTGACTGTCATGCACTCTGGCTTCAGATCTGTAAAGCCGTGCACGCGTGAACTGCACTACGTCATGTAAAACGCCGTGTGCTCAAGTTAAGAGACTACAAACATGGCCCTTCAACATAACCTGTTGCATACAATACAAACCCATGTGTGTGTTTAAGTAGGTGTTGTTTCCATGTTCTAGTGCCGCTAATATGTGTTTTATAAACGTAACATAACAGCAATTCCAGTGCACAGTGTGATTTTTTTTCTGTAGCAAGTAAGGTTAAGCGAAATAAACTAATCTCAGAAATAACCGTTGGTCAGAAAACGTCATGAAATTGCTTAAATACATTGTACATGAAATTAAGAGATAAGGTAGAAAAGCTACTGCAATTTTCCTGATTACACTACTGACAATCTTAACTTCCAACCTAGACCACAGGACGTCAAGCTTACAGCTCCCAATGCTTTTGTGCATTTTTCAATAAAGCACTATATAATTTATAATTCGACATCTTTACAAATAACTGCTTATGGAAATGTTTACCACTATATTCCCATTGTTTCCGTACTGACATGTACAAATGAGTGAGAATCCCGTTTTTTAAGAAACAACCATGTGCAGACAACAGGTAATGAAGAAGAAAGCAAATGGGAAATTATTTCTGGCTTTTAGTTTATATGCAGAAATTACAAGATCAAGGCAAATGAAAGTGAACAAAAAACATCTCACCTCTAGGTTCTCCCACTGGTGACAAGTTGTCTTTTGTACATTTTCATTTTCTTTTGCGTAATAGTTATTACACTTCAATTTAAAACTTCAAATAGCTTCCCATATGCTTTCCTTGGCTTCCTATTATTGTCTAACTCAAACGGGCTTCTGGATAGATTGGGCTTCTTGCCTTTCAATAGCAAGGGTCTCGACAAGGGCAAGCTTCTTACCTTAACGTTGCATATGAGTTTGTCAGCAGCTCACTCCTATAGTTCACATACTGCGCGATGCCATCACGCAAAAAAAGAAAGTGGCACTGCCTGTCACTCCTCAGGGTAAATCTTGTACACATGCATTGACACCCAAGTCGATGGGGGAGCAGCTGCCACGGCAGAACTCCTAGTGCCTACACATATTGCAGTGGTTGTGGGTTCGATTCGAAGTGGCGGAAGTTGTTTTACGACCACTTTCATGTCCATTTACTTTGTTTTTACTGGTGGTCGGTGGCTTCTTAATACTGTTTTAGTAGATATTTGAGTTTTTATCTGACTAGCAGTGGACAACACTCATCACAAATCATAAGAGCGAGTGCTACCCCATGAAAAAATTACTGCAGGTTTAAGAAGCAAAGCATGACTGCTTCACCTTTGTATCCTGGCATAGAGTGGTTCGCTGTACCCCACTGTTATATGCTTCAAGGGTTCACTGTTACATGCTTCAGGAAAAGCTAAATATATAATGCCTAAGAATGCTGTACGTTGCTCCATAGACTGAACAGAAGTTACCGTATGAACGGCGTCAAAATGACTTATAAATGTTACAATTATTTCCAGAAAACTTTCTAAACACATGACAGAATGCACAAGTTTTGCAGCAAACTGCATGAGTGAAGGCCATTTCCATTTTCGTGTGGTTCAGTTTCGATCCGGAAATGTGGGCACTGAAAATCTCCAAGTAAAGCGAAATCATGTTTTAATGAATTCCAGAATGCTGTGCTGTAATTTAGTTTCATAAAAAACATATTTTGTAGCATTAGGGCCGTTTTCATGACCGAAAATATTTCATGTAGGATGTGTAAACCTCAAATGGTAGACAAAACAAAGCCATGGAACTCGTGCAGTGTCTGCAGGTGATTTGGAAAAACTCTCAATTTTGTTATGATATGGAAAGGTGGCTGACTTTTTATGATTAGTAATTTGGAAATGTGGTTGTGAAGCTTTTCCCCTTATGCATGGAATTACTATTAAGCAAATTATTCACAGGTATAACTCTCTTCCAAAACATTTTTATGGGTTATTACTATAGTAGTTAAATTTCTAAGAAATAGTGTATTGCCATGTCACTTTTGCTACTGATCGTAAGTTATTACCCAGCTTTGTGCTTATAGGGCTGTTACCTCATTCAACGCTTTGTTAGTACAGGATCGCCCTGTGACAATATGTTATTAGTAAATTTTAAGTTTTGAGAAATTGAACAGGGCATGCCACAAGAGCCAACGTTTCCTCAAGAGGGCTAGCCTTCGCTCCGGTAATATTCTCAGTTCAACGATATCTCGTCACTTCAAGGCTCCGTCTTCCCCTGACCTTCTTTCTTGTTTAACAAATAGTCGCAATCTATAGAATAAGGTTGTACCCTTAAAGGGGATATGGCTCTCTTCGTTGTCAATGGCAAGAACACACCAGAGGGGGTCAAGCGCTAAAACACACGGACAAGAACGAGAGAACAAGACGACCGCTAACTTTCAACTCTTGTTCTCTCGTTCTTGCCCGTGTCTTCTAGCGCTATGACCCCCTCCGATGTATCTAACCAACTAGCCCAAAAAGCCATACTTTTAAGAACACACCACCACAGGAATAAACCTATATGAATTGTGAACTGATGCATGATAGTATCCACAAGTGCTACCTAGTTGTGCCTTATGCTGTCATATAGAAAACTCACTAGCTATACCAATGCATGAAAAGTGAAATACAGCTTCCATGGTTCACATTGCACTACACAACCAGACATGAAAGAATACTTGGAAGCTACCTAAAGGTGCATTTCCTGTTGCCTGCAGTACTTGGTCATAGTGCTAATTTTAATTAACGGTCATTACCGGAAGGGGATTCGTCATTTTCATTGAAATCGCGGCATTTGTGAAGATGAGCTTTGATGTTGCACAATTGCGCTTATTTACCTGTCCTTGTACTGGTTGTGTTACACTGAAAAAAATACCTGCAATATGACACACCAACAAGCCCAAATTTCTACAGTGCAAGAGAGCCATAGGTGTGTATGCTATAGCATACGCACTTACGACAGCAAGATCCAGTGTAAACGGTAGACTTTGTATCATGCCTTCAGCTGCATGCTGGAAGCTCGCAAGTCATAAGTTTACTAAGCTTTGCACCCGACACAAGAAAGGGTGAATGTTTAACTAGAAGAAATTGACATCACAAACTTAAATCCGTGCACCTAACTACGATTACAATGAGGTGGATGATCTTCCATGATGCATGGATACAACGAAAGCCGAAGCCACTAGGCACAGAACGACGCGATGATGACAGGCAGTGTCCTCTTGCAGTTGCTGACACTTTTCCTCAGCACGTCTGCGTAGTAACCGAGCATCATTAAAGCAGGGTGATTGCACGAGAGGTCAACAGGGGTCTAAAAATTCCTATTTTTGATTCCGTTCAATATTTTACCAATTATGCGCATATCATCGATAACACGAAAGTGAACTTCGCTTCTTTTCCAAATGGAGTACTTTAGGAGGAAAAATATACAGAAATTCTTCAGGGCGCAGGCGTCATTTTCATGCACCGGGCATTCTAGCAAATTCACAACAATGTGAAATACACAATATTATGGCTACAATGAATACATTCTTTTGTGTAAAACGTATATCTAAAGAAGAGACAGCTAGCATTGTTTGAGGCTTCTGTGCAAAATAGAAGTGCTTTAGGAAAATGTCTTAATATGCTACACTTTTCAGAAGTTGCTTTATTTACGAACTTTCATCTACTAAACACATGGATGTAGCCTTTTGAAATTTCGTGGCCTGTGAGACCTTAACCTGTTGAACAATTGTACTGAATATTGTTGCTTTATCCCAAATTACGATTTTTACAATTTGCCTCAAATGTGAAGTTTTGACGACAATGAACACTATTTAAAAGCAAAATAAAAAAACGTCGCTAATTTGTCTCAAAATTGCGTAAACAGGTGCTCACAGGTACTGGAAAAATAACATTAAAGAACACGTTGCATTATTTGTTCGTAATGACAATATAGGTTGAAGAAAAGAGAGCTTTGCCAGGATGCAGCAAGGTGCTAAGAAAAAGGCACATCGGGGTAAAAAGGACGTACACAGCCCTCTGACTTGCCTAAAATTTACCATGATTGCTACAGAAAATCAATTAGACCTTATGGTTAATACTTATGCATAACAGTGCGTTTAGTACAATACTGATTCGTTTGAATGCGAATAAATTTACTTCAACAGAGCAACCTTTACATGGGTCATTTTATTTAACAGCAAGTGTGTGTAGCTTGCAGCAGAGATGATTTCTTTTTTCTGTTATTGTAGATTTGTATTTCCTTCTTTTCTGCAGATCTAACGGCGAACTCCATGTGCATATACACAAGTAAACGAATTTACGACAGGTAAATGTCTCTAAAAATGTCGTCCTGGCTATATCTCTGTAAGAAAGGTCAATATATAACCTAAGATGCGGTGGTGCGTATCGCGGTGGCCTTGGTTAGGGCAGGGTTAGCTGCCAGATAGTGCTAGTGATTGCTCTCTTCTACCGCCTCGTTAAAAAATAAAAAATCAGAGCCCTTCCACTACTGTGACGATGGAAGCCAGCGAAGCTGTGACTATGGTGGGTCTGCTACAGTGAATATTGCTATAGTGAATTTATACGTTATCATTATTGACTATATTGAGCGTCTTCGGCATGTTCATCAAAGAGCAATGACACTGACGTCTTGTTTTCGCCCGGCGCGATGGCCAAGTAGTGCGTTTGCTGCGCCAAGTCCGCCCCATCGTCATAAACTAGCGCATGCGCCACAGCGCTCATAGACGCGGCACACTGCACGGGATCGTCAGGATTCTGACGTCAGGATCCTGGAAGATGCGGTTAAACGAGCGTCCGTCTCATAGCAAGTCCAAAGGGAAACTGCTGATAACAGCGCTAGCGCGATCACTACGTCACGAGACATAGAGGCACAGCGATTGGTGGGACGTGCCGCCGCCGGGTATCGTGACAATTGTGAAAGATGCATCGGCGGTGGCGAGGGGTATAACAATGGGTCATCCATCATTCGTTTTGACTCTTTTACGGCAAAGGTGGCGAAAAACCGCCACGCACATGGAGCCAAACCACCACGCGATATCGTGCTCAGCAGCGCAACGCCTTAGCTGACTGAGGCACCGCGGCGGGTGACGACATAGAAGTCAGGGAGATTTTAGCAAAAGCTAATATAATGGAAATGCATGATAACAGTGCCCACCGGAAAGTGAGATGATTCTTGTTCGGGAAGAAGACAAAAATGACGCTGTTTTCTGCATGGCGAGAGCAGGGCTCTATGCCAATCTCGGAAAGTTGCACGAATTTAAGCATAATTCTCGTCGCACGGGCAGGGTACGTTGGACATTTTGCAACGCCAATGAGGAATCTACCACATTTTGTAGACAAGTAAGATGAACAAATGAGGTCATCAATCGTTTGTGTTATACGTGGCATCCTTAACTCTACTTAAGGTGATGCAATAAGCTTTGTGCAAGTAGTGTTCTTCACACGGGCCTAAATTTATCACTCGTGGGTACCCGCTAGTCTCTTAAAATCGCTGCATGTACGTAACCGTTACTTAAGAGCACGTGGGAAATCTTGTGCACGCGGTATACCGACCGAATCAGAACTCATAAAAATGATTGCCCTCGATGTGACAGACGATTGCACGGCATAGAAGTCAGGGAGATTTTACAAGAGCTATTATAATGGGAATGCATGATAACAGTGCCCACCGGGAAGTGAGATGGTTTTTGCTCGGGAAGAAGACAAAAATGACGCTGTTTTCTGCATGGCGAGAGCAGGGCTCTATGCCAATCTCGGAACGTTGCATGAATGAAAGCATAGAAACAATACACTCACCTTTTTCAGGCGCACTTGCTTCGTGGCTGTATATTCGAAAACAATGGCGTTAGCGACAAAGCAACGCGCGCGCAGTTTCTATAATAAAACAATATCACACAATGGACGCGGTGGTAATGGCGGTAACGACGACACAGGCGAAACACATCGCAAGACGTCTTCGACGAGACAATGGAGAGAGAGAGAGAAACGCATGCCTGGAGAGGGAGAGCCGCGAACGCGCAGCCCTTCCATCGCGTATTTTTAGTCTGTTCTCTCCTCCTTTGGATACAGTGGCCGTCGTGAATTGATCTATTTTCTTGCTCGCTTTGGCATTAATATTGGTTTAAGCGTTCGCCACAGATGACGCCAACGCATCAATACCGCGCGCGCGCATGTGTGTTTTCGCGTGCGTGGTTCTTTCCTATGAAGTCCCGTGGTCCTCGCAGCTACCTGTGCAGGACACTTCTACACTTCGTCCACTTTAGGGGTCACGCCACGTATCATGTATCGTCCTGTTTCTCTTTTATGACGCTCTTAGTACAAAAACAAACTTTGCACCGGCAATACTATGTCGCGGTACCCTCTCGTATTTTTTTTTCTTTTTTTTTTACGGAGCTACATTTTGGTTAAATGTCCGAACCTCTTCTGAAACCACTTGAAAAGAAAAGCTTGCAAATGGTGCAGGCCAAATTTTGTTCCCGTCGATATACTTGGTTGGACATTGCAACTGAGATTAGCTGCAAATTTTTCGTTACTGCTCTCGGCGTCTATAATCTTGCACAAAGCGAGTTTTGAAGTTATCCGTATAATGGAATTGCATCTGCCAAACTACAGTGCATATATTTGCTCAAAGATAAAGACAAAATGCCATCACAGTGTACAAACAAAAGCACAAATGACGTGGCATCGGCGGAAGCAGTATGCGGTGAAAAGCTCGTAGTGTAATAGGAGGTTCCCATTTCCCTCACGAGTATACAAGTATGATGTACTGCCGCTCGTCACTGACAGCACGAACCCTCTCGAAGGCCTCCGTTTCTTGAGGCGCGTTCACGACCGCGGCACTGCACGCGCCGCGCAGACGCCTGCAACGCAAGCGCGCGCTTTTCTTCCGAGAAAGAACAAAGCTATCAAGAGATCCCTGCGTCACGTGAACGCGGTAGTCCAATAGGAAAAGAGCCAGCGCGCAAATCTAGGCACGGAAAGGAAAGAACGGTGGGGCAGGCGATACGACATAGACAGGAGACGCCGCTCCGACCGCGAGAGACATATGTTGTACGACGTCCCATGCCGTATCCCACGCGGGAGCCAGCCAATCGAAGCACGCTTGTTTTTTTTTTTTTTTTTTTTTTCGCTCGCTTCGTCGCTCGCTCCTCTACGGTTGACGGTTATATTAGCGTTTTCTCCATATGCCGCCGGCAGCTTATCGTAATTGACGAGGATATTGCCGTTATTTTTTTACAGTGTGGACTTCGTCGTCTTCACTTCGTATACTGTTGGAAACGAATCGGCATCTACATCAACCTCGGCTATGCTCGCGCCATTCCATCTCGCTCACGCCACCTTCTGGCCCCGCGTCTCAAAGACACTGCTCTCTTTTGCCGGCCACGCAGCTCTGCAACAGAGAAGGTGCGCGATGACAGGGAGGAGTTCGTGGAACGTTCCGCCGTCCCTGTACGCCATCACCGCCAACAACCCGACCCACGGCTTCGTCGAGAGAGCGGACCTGATCCCCAATGCCAAGAAAGGGGTCATCCCCCTCTCGATCGGCGACCCCACCGTGTTCGGCAACTTGTTGCCGTGCGAGGAAATTCTGGCACCCGTCGTGCCCAGCCTCCGGAACCCGAAGAACTACGGCTACATACCCAGCACAGGTGAGCGAAGAACGTTCGTGTACCTTGATATGACCACATGCACGACGTCGTGCAGGTCAGCCAGAAATAGCCACCTGTGCGACGCGACGGCCACGCCATGACCGGCGCGCGTGAACGGTGCGCGAAAGTTTTTAGGCTTAGGTTACACTGTAAAAATATTATTTCCTAAAAAAAGTGAAATTTTCTTACTAGATGCCTTGCCAGAAAATTTCGGTGTAGCTCTGCCTTCTATTTTGGATTTTTTTTGTTATTTAACAAGTTTTCTTTCTATTTCACTCTAAAAGAAATTTTCTGTTTAAGCACAATCAACCGGTTTTGTATTACAGAAGAAGCGCTGTTTTCTGTTTTGAAATTTTCTGCTACATTAGTAGTATTTTCTGTTTTCTTTTACAGCAAATGCATGTGTAAAAACAATTATCCACGTTCAGCCACAGAAGTAGTTCTGTTTTTCTGTTTATATTTTTTTCTGTTACTTCTTTTTTTTCTGTACCGCTGTACAGAATTGGGATGTGTAAAGACAATTTTCTGTCTTGATGTATAGAGAGCGAACCAGGAAGGTCGCTGAAGCCAAAGTTTCGGCAAGGGCATTTCTCTTCGTGAGGGCAGTTGCCGCCCTGACGAAGTAAATTTCACTTGTCGAAACGTTGGCTTCCTAGTTCGACCTTCCTTGTTAGAACCTTCCTTGTTCGACTACTGTTTCTCATTTCTAGCCTCCATCTTCCTGTGAACTTATTTCCTGTTTGAATATTTTATCGCACGTCACCAAAATATTGCAAAATAACAAATATCATGTAAACATGCAGTTTCTCTCAAGATGAAAGTTAGGCCATGTGGTAAAAGCAGAAAATATTTAACTGTTTAATATAATCGCAAGTATCGATGGTGTGAGTCTCAATTATTTTGACTTAACTCAGATTTTCGCGCTGCTTTTTTTAATATGCTCAGCAATTTTAACAAGGCCCCGTGTCGCAGACAATCCGGCGTCCACATAGGTGTCGGCGTCCGCGGCCCTCCGCAGGCCTTCCGCGTGGCGCAGAGCCGTTAGCCGGGGTGGGACTGCCCAAAGACATTCTGGAGCAATTTTCGGAGCAAGTAAAATTGTGTTTTGAAGCAGTTTGAAGCAGACAAAATTGCATTTTGGAACAGCCGACGCTCATGATGATAGCAGAAAATGTTCTCAAATTAAGCGGTCCAATCGACGGGGTAACATAATTTCTGGGTCAATATATGTCACCCCAGACCCAGAGAGCCGCAACCAACCCTGGGCTGGTATGACGTAAAACTATTCCAATCTGTTTTTTATTGCGATATCAATTTTATTGGTATGTAGACATTACAGGCGCATTTCTACCGTCGTCATCGGCGTCGGCATCGCCGTGATGTTCCGTATAAAGTTCAAAAGCGATAACACCGTCGCCGCGAGCAGTATACTGCATGTGCGAGTGAAAGCGTGCGAGGCTTAGTTCGCGTTGTTCGCCGTTTAGTTCGCGTTGAAGCAAGAGGCAGAACGAAGGTCAATTAACTCGATGCTGCTGCCGCACTTCCTCATTCCAGCTTTTTGACAGCGAGTGTCCGCGGTCATCGAGTAAGATGTGCTGAAGTTTGCTTGTGCGCGCTTGACGCCATGCCTGTTATTTAGTTAGTAAGCGAACGTTTACAAGTATACGAGTATACGGCGATGAAACTACTTGCCTTACTTCGTATATAGCTGTCCTACTAATTTGCTATCGCAATCGATGCTTCGCATGTTGGGCGGAACTCCTACTTTTTATTCCAAATCCGCCATTATAGCCATTCGTGAAAGGTCAAAACAGCTCAGGCCTCGCCCATATGGGCATAAAAACAGATTATAATAGTTTTACGTTATAGCGGCCTTGCTGACAAGACGCCTGCCCGCTGAACCCACTGCAGCCCGCGGCTGCCTAATATCTAGTTCGCACGCAGCGCCCTCAGCCTACTTTTTGTTCTTTTGCGCCTTAGCTAAGGAGTGCCGCGCCGCTCGGCCTGCTCAACCGGATTCTATTGCACTCTAAATACAGCCGCGCTGAACGCTCCGACAGCAGCGACAACAGCCGGGAATGGCCGCGCGCGCGCCGTCCACTTGCCGGAAGCGCCGAAAAGTCCAGTGTTATAAGCGCGAAAATTACGAGAAACTGCGGGAGGCGCCGTCGCGCGGTGTGCCTAATGTGAACGGCTTCACTCTTTTTCGGAGAACGAATGCGTTCGCCATTCGCGGCCACTGCCGGAGCACACATGCCGAAGCCGTTCTGGCGCAGCGTGGCGCAATTTCAGTGAATTTTCTGTGTTTGGCGCAGTTTGGCGCAGGAATTTGCGTTTGTATCAAAACGGCGCAATTGGCGCTGGAGTTCCACCCCTGTGGTAGTGAACTAATTGAATTTCTCAAAGTAAAATGCGTCAGAAAAATCTTAAAGTACGACTTAACCACAGCCTACAGACGTGATAGCGTGGTATTGTAATTTGAATATACAAGAAAACATAATTCTCCTACGCGGCAACACAAACACACACCCCTTCTCCAAAATTTCTACCATTCATACAGCGGCGCGCCCCGGTTATTTCCTTGCAAAAACACCATCCAGATGGCGCTCGCCTCCTCGGCAGCCTAAAGCCCCTTGATGTTAGAAAGTAGCGACACGCTTTGATCTACGCCGCCACACCCTCGCCGGCGCGGTCAACCTCTTCCTTTTCTCCCCCTCTTTCGCGGAGGCAGCGCATCCGCCACGCTGAATGGTTTTGGCGCTGAGCCGTGCTCCCTCAAGGGCTGCAGAAGATAGCGCCAACCTTTCCCTTTCCCTCAAGAACCACTTACCTACCTGAATGGCTGCGGCGCGCGAGACTACCCGGTCAGGTGACCCTGACGTCACGAAAACTGCGCGGAACTTGCTTTCGCGCGCCTTTGGTTTCTCCCGCTCGCCATGAGCAGTCCAAGTAGTGGTCGCCCTGCCGCTCCGAACGTGTGTTTCCCAAGTTTTTCCATCCTTTCGTAGGAATCTGAGCTTCGTTTTCAGTGAAAATGCCTTGCTGCTGCGCGTTTCAATGCAGCAGCAGGTCAGAGAAAGGGCAAGCCTTATTTTATATCCCCCGAGGTGAACGGAATGTCGTGCGTCGGAAGCAGTGGCTCCATAACATCTGGAGAAGGGATTTCGCCCCTTCTAAGCACGCCGTTCTTTGCGAGGCGAATGTTGCAGCTTTCCTCATATTTGCGGATGAAGTTGCATGAAGATTTTAATGCTCTTCGCATAGCCGGACTCTTCGTTCAGTTCAATACAGAGCACCGATAACTGTGCATATTGTTTTTTTCTTGAAGTGAGTCGGCTGAAATTTTTGTTGACTCTTCGACCCGTGACAAAGCTTTTTGTGTTTTCGCGCGTGCGTTAGTTTTCAAATGTATGTAATTTGTGAGTTAATGCCTGTAACTCATATTTTGTACTTGTGTGCGTGTGTGTGTGCGTGTTTGTGTATGTGCGTGCGTGTGTGCGTGTATGTGTGCGCGCGCGCGCGTGTGTGTGTGTGCGTGTGATCCTTGCGCCTGATACTTGTGAAGCCAAGGAACTATTTTACTCTTATTGCGTGCTTATTGTATCTTTGCAAAGTTTCAATACTGCGAGCATTTCTTTTTCTTTACGTACTTTATGTTGCGAAGGCATGAACCGCAATATATATGTAGATAAGTGGTATTATGCATTATTGGCGCATGCTCATTAAGTACAAGCCACGCGCTTCTGATAATCTCCCTCGATTCTGATTAACTTGCCATCTTGAAGTCTGTAAGTTAATTATCAAGTGCCAGTCTTAGCAGTTTCCGTGTAAGCAATCAGCCTTTTGTTGTTGTTGTTTTTTTTTTTTGAGAGAGAGACTTAGATTACTCCCACAGGTGATGGAATGTAATTTCTCGTCGTTTCATAGTGACGGAATACAGGCGCGTGTGTAAAGTTCTATGTTGGCTGTTTCGCAAACACAGCACGTATTTTGCACAGTGGCATTGGTACAAAGGCTTTTGGCCCACTCATTTTGGCGAATTCACTTTAAGTAAACTATCACATTTCTTCTTGGTTACCTTCTCTGAGCATTTTAAGAGCGAATATTGTGAACCAAATTCTAGTTTATACTCTACGCTGCTTATATTGTATGCACCCAATACACCTCCGCGTTACGGACAACCCAAGTGGCGACGTAGAGGTAAACAGCTCAGCCACTGCTTGGTACTCATTTTTTCGGAGCGCTTCCGCTTCTATTTATCGAAGCGTCCTCAAAAAAAAAAAAATGTCACGACGTTCTATCGGAAACGGACTTTCGTCATGACAGTTTCACAAGGGATAAATTCCCATACAACGCTTGAAAGGGCCGAATAAACAAGCGCGCGCATTGATTCTAATGCGGCTGCAGCGAGCCACTGGAGGGTTCAGCGCCGCGCCGGCCCGGTGAGGGGGAGAAATCCGAGGAGAATTGAGGAGGAAAGCGCGCGCGGGGGGGGAGAGTGTCGCTACTTTCTAACATCAAGGGGCTTTACGGCAGCCTAAAGCCCCTTGGTAATTTGAAAGTAGCGACACTCTCCTCCCCGCCGCGCTTTCCTCCTCGATTCTCCTCGCCCGCCGGCTACGCGCGCTGAGCACGGCACGCTATTGCGCCGGGGCTCCCGCGGACGGGCCGCAGAATTCGATGGAGGAGCATGATTTTGGGCCAGTTGTGCGCCCCAGTGGCGTTGAAAATTTTGAAAAATGGTGATAACAGCATGAAGAATGCTGAAGGCAACGTTTATGAGGAGGTTGGTTTCATCTTAAAGCCGTATGAATGACACACACTGATGTAAAAGGAGCTTTGAGGGGAGTTCTATACTCGTTATTTTTTTCTGCCACATGATACGCTGCTTTACTTTCTGCATCTGGTCCAATATTGCTTGAGGCAAATCGCTCTGTGTTTGGCAGTTTTTTCTTGCATGTGCGCGCATGTGCATCGCAGGGATTATATTCAGCGTGCCTTCTTATAATGAATTACTGGCGAGTGCATCGTCCGTCCATGTGTTTGTCTCAATGTCAAAGTAGCTTTTGAGCTGTGGTTTCTGCATTGAATAGGACGGTTGCGCAATTTCAGTGCGATGAAGCGGTGCCGGCAACCACTCATCGCCCACAATAACAGAAGCTGAGGAAAGGTATTTACAGATTATTCTTAGGCGTCGGTGTCAATGAAACTTAATATATACTCGGTATACCTATGGCAGAATGCATTCTATATTTTTAAGCAAAAGAAACGCCTCTGGATAAGGTATTTTGATAGTTCACACCGACATACCGTTAAATTATGTAGTAGGATAGTTAAAATTGTGATTTTGATTAGCGGGGGCCCTATTGCCGACGCATTGTAGATTGCGGGCAAGCATGCGGTGGCGACAGGCTTTGCGTAAAGGATCATAGTGTCGTTGGCTGCGTCGTTGAGCGACCGAGATCATTATTGCTGAAATTATTAGAGGCGGGACAAGGAGCAAGCAGCAGCAATCACTTAATACTGCTAGTTCGAGGATCATGCCGCTGTCGAGGGGCTTCCTGTGCTTCACGACAGGTCGGTGGGAGAAAATTGTTAGAACTGCGTTGGGCTTCAGGTTTTCTTTTTTCCAAGTTCTAGTAATATGCGTGGCTCAAATTGGTATTCAGTGAAATGTAGCTAGAACATTAATCGAAGAGTTAATCACTCAGGCAGGATGAATAAAACGTCCTGTATACAAGTACAAGTGGCTGATACGCTGCAGTGCTAAACATTATTGCCTACATAATATTACCTGCATTGCTACATCATAACCATAATCATTATTTATTGCTCAACCTTCGTATTCAAAGCGCATTGATACAATAAAATCAGCTCGTGTTAGATGGATGGAAAAGGCTTGCCTACAGAACAAAACCGAAGAAGGTTATTGTAAGGCATCCGCTATTAAAGCGAAGATTCCCGGCCTCCGCCTAGAAGTCAACATCAAGGGTGCGCGATCGCGTCCGGCACATTGCCTGTATCAGTGAGAAAACCAAATAATAATCGTCACCCACTCACGCGTGCTTGGAAGCCCAGTTCAAAGCAAATTCAAGAAATGAAAAAGATTACCAGGTGTCTTTAGCTATCGCGTAAGAGACGCCAAGGCCAGTTTTGTAAAATCTACTGTAATTCACCTCAATCCACACTAATCCACCTTCACGCACCTTATTCGACCGTAGTCCACGCTAATCCTCCTTAATCCTCCTTAATCGATCTTAATCCTCCTTAATCCACCTTATTCGACCTTAATCCACCCTAATCCATCTTAATACACTTTAAGCAACTTCAATCCATCTTAATCCTCCTTCAGGCACGTTAATATACCCTATTCCTCCTTATTACATATTGATCCACCCTAATCCAACTTAATCCTACTTAATCGACCCTAGCCCTCCTTATTTAACCCGACCTTATTCGACCTTAAACCACCTTAATCCAATCATTAATCAGTCATGAACTTACTTTGCTAATCATTAATAATCTATTATACACGGCTGGACATGATTTGGCTCGCTTCTGGCCTTCATTAGGTCACGTTACTTTCTGTACCTCAAACGCTCACCTTAAAACATATCCAACTGAGGGTCTCGCCTCAACATGTGGACTAGCTGGCGCTCATTACCTGCAATACCACGGGTATACTTCCCACTAATGTTTTTCAGGTTCTACATTCATTGTATTTAAGTGACTGAGACACACGTCGAAGCTGTAAATAGCTCCTCTACAAGCTGCTATTCCGATTTTCAGTAAAACAGGCAACGGATCCTAACAATCACGAAAAGTGCTATCGAGAAGCTGTATCTTCGGGTATACTTGTTCGGTGGAAACCAGAATCTATAATGCTGCATTTCCGATTGAATAACAGTTGACGACGTGCGAGGTGATGGAGTCCCAGCAGAATATGCTACATTCTGAGAAGAATCCCATTTTTATGCAACGTACAAATTGCCGCAACAAAAACGCTAATGAGCAGGCCGGAAGAATTGAAAAAATGCAGCATTAGGGGATGCTTTGATATGAGCAATAAGAAAGGCGCCTTACCTCGCAAACAATACTGTTCCTTGTCGGAACAAAGTTCTTTCGGCGAATGTTGTGCAGCCACTGCTTCTTGCGCAAGCCATCACGCTTTCCATGCGGTGTTGTAAAAACAGCATAACCATCATCACGCTTCTTGCTGCAGTTACATGCGCAGCAGCACGGCATAGCGCTAGCAGTCAGTGCACGAAACAGCGTGCAATGTTAGCGTGCGACGTTCCGAGCCAACGGAGCTAAGGCGCAAAATGGCGCGAACGAAAAAGCAAAACACAAGCAAAACACAAGCTCCGCTCGTTTCCAAGGGAAACGGCAGGGAGACCAATCATCGTGCAGGAAAACGGGCGCAACACCATCTGCCGCGGAGGGGACTCGTGAGGGGCAAGGAGGAGGCGAGGAGGTCGCGCGCCGGCGGCACAGTACAAAGAGTGGCGGTACTTTAGAATTATCAAAGGGTTTACGGCAGCCTAGGGAACCTAGATGCAAACTCATTTAGGTTCGCGTGGTGACAGTCTTTGTAAGGGTACTTTCCGGCGCCAGCTAAATTGGCAGGTTAAATTTTCCGACAAATTATAAGATGTGGGGCACAAAATGGCGAAAGACCAGCCCACAGACCCCGTTTCCCGCAACCGTGGGTGAGGTGAAACTAACTTTTTTAATAAACATTGGCCTCAGCAGCCAGAGACATACAGCGTATCTAAGCGCAGTACACGGCACATCTACCTTTTAGTTAAACAGGCTAGTAAGCGCAGTCTTTACTACAGCACACTTCGAAAAACACCCTTTATATATCAGGTACAAGGGAAAGCCTAATTAAGGCAACGACAATGCTTAATGCAGTTCATACTCTTGGCGTGACATAATACTACCACGAGCATGGCACCGTGCCTCATAACTTCTTACTTTGTGCGACAGATCTGTTAAAATAAAAGGAAAAGAGAGCTAGTATATTAAAGCTGTACGCAGGTTTCATGTGCGCATTAGTATAAAATAAAATTAAAGAAATTTAATAACATCGTGTGCCAACATGTGAACGTCAGAGCGTGACAAAAAGAAAAAAAAAGAAATAAAAGCAGGAATGCGCTGCAACTTCGAGTGAGATTGGGAACCAAAATGGCTACCCTGCAAGTTTGGCGGTAAATAGCGGTAAAAGTTTTGGGATTGTCACCATCCCAAAGAAGCGCTTGCATGCCGGTTGCCTATGGCAGCCGCACGCGGAGGCGAAGTTGGAGAAAAAGTTCCGGCTCTATTCCACCCTGTGAAAGCGGATGTATACAGAAAAGCTGTTGCCAACGTTACACAAGCGCCACCACCAGAAGGCGTCGCGCCGTCGAGATCAATGTAGCAGTCCACGACCTCGTTCGTGCCCTTTCCTTTGTGCTTCGACGCCGTAGTGCACGTTCGCGGCTTCCATACGCTTGCGCATAACCCGCGTTCACGATGTGAACGTCATTGTAATTATAGTTGACAGTCCTGCCCTGATGTCGATTACGTTCGCAGCACACACTGCGCGACCGATGCAACGGACAGATACATCGTGCGCACACATTCGTCGCCTGCGCACGCAGGTGTGTAGGAGTGCAGCATATATCCTCATACTCGTAGATCCTCCGGTTGGCGCGAGTGCGTTATTGAACTAATTCGATGTGACAAAGTGAAGTGCGGCACAAAATTTGTAAAGTACGACTTATACACAACCTGCATGCATGATAGCATCGGATTGTAATTTGAACATACGAGAAAACATAATTCTGTTACGCGGAAACTAAAATTAAACAAGGAGACAAAAAATTTCTTTGTCGACGTACACGCACGGACGCAGAAAATTTGCCAGGGTAGCCATATACAGCTTCGATGTAAAAAGAAAGCTGCAGTTGCTAGGAAGCCTGCCAAGCAGACTGGGTATCTTTGAATGCTATCGCGTTCCACTCTTAAAGGTGAAGCTTAAGCGTCCTCGAAATATTTTCTCTCAGTGGCTGTAAGAAAAATGTAATTTAGGACACTGTAGAAGAAAACGATTTTTATTGCGATAGCAATTACATGGGCACTCCAGGTGTATTTCTGTCGTCGCTGTGAGGTTCCGTATAAAGTACAACGGCGATAACTGGGTCGCCGCACGCTGTATGCTGTATGTGCGAGGGAAAAGCGTGCGAGGGTGAACCTACGATCGCGGCTCAATCTCGCGCACGCAAGGGAAGTAAGCGGGGTGGAAGTGCGCCCTCTTCCGTCGCGCGCTGAAGGCTCCGGATGAAGGTATGGAGGAAGGGGGGGAGGGGGGGTTCTACTCCGGCCTGCCTGGACCGTTGCATCTTGCAAGCCATCTGCGACGGGAACAGAGTCCGCCATGCGCTGTGTTTTCTCGGCTTAGTTCGCGTATGCGAGAGGCAGCACGAAGGACAATTCGCTCGTTGCTGCTTGCGCGCTTCCTCACTCCAGCGTTTTGACAGCGAGTTTCCGCGGTCATCGAATGAGATGTGTTCATGCTTGCTGTGCGCGCGTGACACCATGCTTGTTAATTTAGTTAGTCTACCTTCGTGTACAAGTTTATATTGGCGATAAAGCTAATCTTCATCCCGTATAGCTGTCCACTAAATTGTCTATCGCAATCGATGCTTCGCCTTTCGGTCGAAACTGCAACTTTTTTTATTTTCATCAAAAGCTCCTTTAACAGATAAATATGAAAACACGAATAATAACAGAGCTGCTTGTGCGCTCTAGGTTCCGAAAACAAGCAATATACAGTTTTCCTCCACTTGATATAACAGCTTAAAAGTCAATTTACCAGGCTTACATATATTTGCGCTTGCCATGGATCGCACGTGTGCGTAAAGGAAGGAATGGAAAAAAAAGTGCATTCTCTTTCAAAGCAAGGTAGGCCAAGTAAATAAATACGCACAACTTTGCGTTTAATAGGCACTGATAGGCAATTTATTGAACTCTCCCGACCCTGTCAGTAAAATCCTTTTCAATTAGTGATCGCGTGTATTCATGCGCAATTTCGCGGAACACACTAGTACAGAGAACTAGTACACTGTAACAATAGCATCAAGCTGGGTGTGCGGTACGTATTAGGCATCATCCAAGATGTGCGGCGTGTATTATGTCACAGTGTCCAGATATTGTGAAGTGATTCTTTTGTGTGAATAGTAGTGAACAAAGCCATGCAGTTTGCGGAAAAATGAGTACCGTGTGCGAAGCCACTTGCAAATAATTTTTATTATACCAGCCAGTTCACTATTTCTTTTGAGGTAACTGCAGAATATTAATTCGTGGCCAGACAGTGGCAGTGTGTACACATTGAAGCAAACAGTGCTCGCCATGGGGCAAAATGTGCCGCACCCATACACTAACACAACATGTACAAAACACACACGCACACAACACGTGCAAGAAACACACGCACACAACATGTACAAAACACACGCATGCACACACACACACAACCGAGACACTGCTCCAAGTTGGTGTTCGCTGTTTGTTTCGAAAATGTAGAAGCCCATACAGAACACTGCACTGATAAGCTTCTTTTTATTGTTGTCAGTATGCACTAAGCTAGGTGATGTGTGAACCTCAGGTTCATTAAGGCATCTCTGGTTGTCTTTTTTAAATACTGCTAATAATACAAAAAGGTGCATTCGAAATGACTATTGCTTCATTTTAAAGGAGCCAGCAGTCAATGAAGACAAAGAAAGCAAGTGATACCATGTGGGGCTCCGCCAATTCAGCTGTAGGTGTATCTGCCACCCTCCCGCTATCTTGGTTGTCTTGTTGCTTTTGTTTTTATGCATGTCACCTATTCATGACAATAACCCCGTAACAATATTAACAAACCAGTGTGTAACTATCTTTGAAGCATCTCTTAAACCATGCAGCTAGTTATAATGTTATATCAAGAACGAATATTCCCGTCCTCTCATGACTTCCTTTATTATAACTCTTCTAAACTATCTAACCATTAACTTTATCGCACATGTGACAATTGCGGAATTAAAGCCGATCAGCGGAAAAGTGATGCTTGTTTAGAGGAAATAGTAAATCTAGCACCCCTTTCGAGATGATGATGATAATTTATAATTAATAGCATCATCATTATCAAACTATTTCTGTCTACAGCAGAACGAAGGCTTCTCCCAGTGATCTCCCAAGCGTACCTGTCTTCTTTTCGGCCTCGTATCTTTTGCGCTGTTTTTTCTTCAAGTATTGTCGTCGCACGGGCAGGGTACGTTGGACATTTTGCAACGCCAATGAGGAATCTGCCACATTTTGTAGACAAGTAAGATGAACAAATGAGGTTATGAGTCGTTTATGTTATACGTGGCATCCTTAACTCTACTTAAGGGGATGCAATAAGCTTTGTGCAAGTAGTGTTCTTCACACGGGCTTTAATTTATTTATCACTCGTGGATGCTCGCTAGTTCCTTAAAATCGCGGCATGTGTACAACCGTTACGTGACCGCACGTGGGAAATCTTGCGCACGCGGTGTACCGACCGAATCAGAACTCATAAAAATGATTGCCCTCGATGTGACAGACGATTGCACGACATAGAAGTCAGGGAGATTTTACAAGAGCTAATATAATGGGAATGCATGATAACAGTGCCCACCTGGAAGTGAGATGGTTCTTGTTCGTGAAGAAGACAAAAATTACGCTATTTTCTGCATGGGGAGAGCAGGGCTCTATGCCAATCTCGGAACGTTGCATGAATGAAAGCATAGAAACAATACACTCACTTTTTTCAGGCGCACTTGCTTCGTGGCTGTATATTCGAAAACAATGGCGTTAGCGACAAAGCAACGCCGCGTGCAGTTTCCATAATAAAACAAAATCACACACCGGACGCGGCGGTAATGGCGGTAACGACGACGCAGGCGAAACGCATCGCGAGACGTCTTCGACGAGACAATGGAGAGAAAGACAGAAACGCATGCCTGGAGAGGGAGAGCCCGTAAACGCACTGCCCTTCCATCGCGTGTTTTTAGTCTGTTCTCTCCTCCTTTGGATACAGTGGCCGTCGGGAATTGGTCTATTTTCTTGCTCGCTTTGGCATTAATATTGGTTTACGCGTTCGCCACAGATGACGTCAACGCATCAATACCGCGCGCGCGCGCGCGCGCGCGTGTTTTCGTGTGCGTGGTTATTTCCTATGAAGTCCCGTGGTCTTCGCCGCTCCCTGTGCAGGACACTTCTACACTTCGCCCATTTTAGGGGTCACGCCACGTATCATGTATCGTGCTGGCTCTTTCCTGTTTCTCTGTTATGATGCTCTTAGTACAAAAACAAGTTTTACACCGGCAATAATATGTCGCGATGCCGTCTCGTAAGCGGACGAGATACTTTTCTTTTTTTACAGAGCTACATTTTCATTAAATGTCTGAATCTCTTCTGAAACCACTTGAAAATAAAAGCTTGTAAAATGGTGCAGCCATCATTTTTTCTTTGTTCACGTCGATATACTTGGTTGGACGTATCAACTGAGATTAGCTCCAAATTTTTCGTCACTGCTCACGGCGTCTATGATCTTGTACAAAGCGAGTTTTGAAGTTATCCGTATAATAGAATTGCATCTGCCAAACTACAGCGCGTATATTTGCTCAAAGATAACGAAAAAATGCTATCACAGTGTACAGTGTACAAGTATCTCCCATTACCCCAGTCTGGCGCCAGGTTGTCCCACCTTACGTCTTTCGAGACGTTTAGGATATCCGGCCGTAAAGTCTGCAATGAAATTCATGGGCGTTCCCGAACAGCTTATAGCTTCCCGAATACATGCACAAAACGTTTAAGGGTGATTTTAATAGTAATGCCAATGCATTTTAACGCGATAGCGTTAAGGGCCCCGTGTCGCAGAAAATCCGGCGTCGGTGTCGGCATTGGCGTCGGTGTGGATGCCGGCGTCCGTGGCGGAAGGAATCGTCCCCAACCACCCTGACCACGCAGGCCCTCCGCGTGGCGCAAGGTGTTAGAGAAGGAGAAAATCATCCGGAACCACTCCGACCACGCAGGCCCTCCACGTAGTGCAAGGTTTTGGCGAACAAAAATTGAATTTATCACAGTGAAATCCGTCAGAAAAACGGTAAAGTACTACTACAACCACATCCTACAAACATGCTGGCGTAGGATTGTAATTTGCATGTACAAGAACACAATTTTTAAAGAGGAAACTCAAACAGAAACCCCTTTTCCAGCATTTCTACCATACCAACAGCGGTGCGCTCAGGTAGGGTACTTGCGAAAATCATATCAAGATGGCGCTCACATCCTCGGCAGGTCAAATTGGGTCTTCGCCTGCCTAATGCGTTTTGGGCACGCGCGCGCGTCGAGGCAATAGCAAACAATTATTAAAATAATAAAAAAGGGTGCTAGGGCCTTCACATTTTAATATAAGAGGACCTATATTGCCCCTGGTAAAACGTCTTCCCGGCAATGCATTTCTGTTTAAAAGTGAAGCCGACTTTAAGGGGATCGGTTTAAGCTTGGTCTTTGTAAGCTGGCTTTCCCATGTTCTGTGTTGCAGTGAAGCCTACTGAAAGAAAAATGCGATGCGAACGGGGCCCGATAACGCTATCGCGTTCCACTCTTGAACGCGAAGCTTAAGCGTCGTCCAATTTTTTTCGGTAGATTTTGGAGACGGATGTCTCGAAATTGGCGCTAGTTGTCGAATTTCTGCTACAGAGCAATGGCTTGATTATTGCTTGGCTTCAATTTCGAAATTGAAACATTCCCTAAAGGAGAACAATTAGGAATTCATTCAGTGAATCGTTTTAATTACTCACCAGGACATTGCGATTTGTAGCTCAAGCAAAGTTCAATTCTTTAGGTGTTTCGCCGCAACCGGTCGTATTGCGCTATATGCTCCATGCGCTTTTTTTTTAATTCTCACTCTACAAAAGAAACACGCCGCACACACACACACACACATACACGCACGCACGCCCTCGCACGCACACACACACAAACACATGCACGCAAACACACACGCGCGCGCACACACACACACACACACGGACACACGCACGCGCACATGCACGCAAGCACACGCACGCGCACACAAACACGCACGCGAGCACGCACACACACACACACACAGACGCACGTACGTACGCACGCACACACACACACGCCCGCACACCCACTCACGCACGCGCACACACACAGGCACACTCACGCGCACACACACACACTCACGCACGCACACGCGCACGCCCGCGCACACGCACACACACACATGCACGCTCACGGACGCGCACGCACGCACGCACAAACACACACATACACGCCCCCACACACGCGCACACAAACACGTAGGCACACACACACACACGCGCGCGCGTCATTTGGCTGCCATCTCTGTTCACAGTCTTGCATTTCTTATGGCATATTCGGGTGGTCGTGTTAGAGCGCTCTAGTAACACTACGAAGCTCATCTAAAATGGATACGAAGCGTTACCATTGGCACAAACGGGTTCCTCTGATGATAACAAAGGAGGATCATGACTTCCATTCCCGGTTATTGTCGTAATACTGCTTTAAGGTTGTTTTTGACCACTTTTGTAGCACAATAAATATTATGTTATAGGGTGGATGTTCGCTCCTCGTAGAATATTCGACCAAATGTCAGAGGGTGAATAGATAACACGCGAAAAAGAAACTGAATGGAGGAGGGGGAGGCGTTGCAAGATAGTTTAAGCCCCGCCCCCCTCCTCTAATCAAAAGCCCTGTGCATGCCTACCTACGTGTACAGGTGCACTTGATGGTGTACCCTGCATTTTTGCAAGGAACAAACCGCGATGGGCCCCTGTATGAATTGTAGAAGTGCTGGAGAGGGGGTTTGTGTTTGAGTTTCCGCGTAAGAGAATTATGTTTTCTCGTCTATTGCGATTAAGGTCGAACTTTACTGTTTTTCTGGCGCATATTATTTTGGTAAATTCAATTAGTTTACTAACGCCTCTGCGCCACCTGTGTGGTCGGGGTGGTTCGGGATGATGTTTTGGGCTGCGGACGCCGACGCATACGCCTACGCCAACACCGACGCCGCATTTTCTGCGACACGGGGCCTTTAACGCTGTCGCATCAAAACAGAGACCTTTGAACATTCTCCTGGCGTTACAAATGATTTCTTTATCTCCAGGAGTAACAGCAGCCAAGGAAGCCGTTGCTGAATATTCGTCGAACGGTGGAGTCAAGGTGAAACCACAGGTTGGTGTTTGTTCAAAGCGAACGGAAGCGCATGATTTTAAAGGGACACTAAAGAGAAACAGGAAGTTCAGCTGGAATAAAAGAGGGACCTTCAGGAATGCATGCAGTTTTTGTTGGGTGCAAAAATATGAATTATTAGCGGAGAAATTCGTAAACAAAGACCAAATATCTCTTCCTCAATTTCTCTCACCCCAGATTTGGCGCTGAAGCAGTGTCGTCACAGATTTCATTGCTCTCAGCGAATCAGAATGCGCCATGATACGTCACCCCTTGCGTAAACGGCCGAGGCGCTGGATGCATCATGGCTGCATGCATGGTCGCTGCGTTTGCGTTCGCCGCGATGGATACCGTTGCTGCCGCTGAACCTTGCAACGAAGAGCTCGCCAGGGAAGCAGGACTGCATTTCAGCGATATTCAGTGAAACGGAGCGCGAAATGATCCTCCGTGCTCGAGCGGTAGGTGTTTCCGCGTGCGATGGTGGTGAGCCGCCGGCCGCGCTTGCGGAAAACAGAGCTTCGTTTTCGTCGACGGAAGGCGAAGCGTCCGGTCCGCCAGGCAATGATGTTTCCGACCGAACAAGCGTAGAAAGTTGCGCACGTACTCGGTATGGTTATTTCGTGGCTTTATTTAATGACATTCAGCACTCACCGAGCCGCCAGTTTGCTGCTGCAGGGGCACCGGTAGGGGGTTTGATGAAGGCCGCATTGAGCAAACAGCTGCTCGAGAAAGGACTGGCCTCTGTGGCACGCCAAGATACTTTCGAGGGCAAGATTATACACATAATCCGAGGGCGAGAAATGCAGAGAGCACACCATCGGTTTCTCTGGCTCTTTTGCCGTTTTATCATCGGCAGAGCACTGAGCCATTGCGAACGCCGGGGAGCCGGGGCTCTCCGCGCGACACCACATGAAAGGACACAATCGAGTCAACACTGCCGCTGCCCCTGAGCAAGCGCCTTGAGCCATTTATACAGCCCTCAACACTACACACACGAGGCATATTCTAGCTGTTTCCCGCGAAGTCAACGTTTTTGGAGCCACGCAACACGCAACCAAACACCGTAGAGCGGAACAGGCGCGCGCGACGATGCCATAGATGCATTGACCAAAAACGAAACTACGAAACTATCACGGCCGCATGTATTGCCATGCCATTTTTTCTTATTTATTTAATTTTGTGCTATACTTGTACTTCCTCGCTTGAAACGGTTTAAAAAGTTGGCAAATGCTGTTTATGTACGTTTAAGGTGTATTTCATTTTGTGTTTTATTAACAGCGATAAATCGCTCTCGACCAATCGCGACCGGCCTGCATTTGTAATCTCCGACGTCACGAACGTGTAGTGCGGGAAATTCGAAAGGGCGTCAGCACCTATCCTTCAGTTTTTCGCTATTTTCTCGCTTATTAAACATCTGTTTGCAGTAAGAATGGTATGGCTGTGATCGTGAAAGGATAATCTACCATTTAGGCTCAACTTCCGGTTTCTCTTTAGTGTCCCTTTAATAACCCGCAGTGCGTGTACTTAGACATAGGATGCCTGATTGGCCCATTTGGGAGAAGGAGTTAATGGGAAGGGCACAAGCTTCGCCGCATTCGCTGGGACCCGGTCACATGACTAGCTCAAACTTTTGTTAGAGGCCACTCTCCCTGGTGAACCCTGGAAAGAGACCGGTGGTAGGGGTGAGCCTCTGGTCGGATCCAGTTCTCGTAGAGTCATTGAACGAGGCTGAATCGATGTGTATGACTTGTGTACCGTCACAGCCCCAACGTGTATCTTATGGGCAGTCTTGTGTTGACCAAATTCCCGTGCATTCTCGTGCTTATCAAGATCCGACGAGTGCCCGCTTCTCCAGAAACGCCCATCGTGAACATGGAGGCATGAAAATACCTTTTATTGTCAGAGCCACTTTTTATGCAAGATAATTTCCCTCTAGAATGATGTTCCTAGGACTCATGTTCTAAAGGGGAAAAAAGGTGGCGTGCCTGAAACGCCTGCGGCGACCATAGAAACACTGACAGTAACTTAAGTATCCTTACGTGATTTGAATTCGAAAGCATTGTGACTTCTCTAATTTGTTGCGTCCATAATACGTGACGTCATACACTGTCGCGTGTCCTTCACAGCTCTACCTTAAACCACCTTAATCAACTTAAATACTCATTGCTCTAATGTGTAGCAACCTTAAACCGCTTTAATCCACCTTAATCCACTTTAAGCCACCTTAATACACCTTGCTCTATACTGTACCTTTTTATCAACCCTAATCCACCCTAATCCAAGCTGATGATTATCCTTGGCAGCACTCGTTGAGGACAACGCCGGCTTTTCTGCCTCGTGGGACATAGTATTATGCTTTCGCATTAAAAGCCGCAAAGACGTAATTTTCCCGGCACCGTTCTTGTGTAAGACAGTTGCGCACAGGGCGATAGGCGAGCCTTAACAATTGTGCGCAGTAGTCCGGGAAAAACAGATCCACAGAGATTCCAACGAAAATTACCGTATAGAGAACCCTGGCGCTGCGAATCCTTCAGATAGCATAGTAATGATGGTCGATACATGAATTTGTCTGATCTTAGGGATTGTGGCTTCAGAGGTTCTTGTGTGTTTTTTTTTGTTTCTTTACTGCGTCTTGTCTACCCTTATCGGCCTAAATTTTGAAGCGATCTTACATTTTTAAATGCAGGGGGCAATAAAAATACGCGCACATGCAGGAGTATTGCGCGTTGTTGCGCTTATAAAGCTACATTTTGGCGAAAACGAACAATTTGCTATCCTTTCGAAGCCAGCAGGATGAAGTTTGGGCGAATCATTGTAATAACTATATTGTTGTATATCCTCAATTTTGGAGCCAAAGCATCCCTGCGCTGTGGGGGCCGCCGACGATGTGGCGAGGACTCCCCATCTAAAACGACACTGCTGAGGTCGCTGTGACAGAAGCGCCGGACACTTGACACCCCTCAAACAGCGTGCAAATTACTGGCGGGCGCGTTCTACGAACAGCCACAGGCGGTGTGATGGCGCCATTCAGGTTTAGAGCAGGTTGCTTGCACGTGCGGGGTGGAAGAAAGCCTGTTGGCACAGGGAATTCTGAATTTCCCTTGCTCTCTACTCTCTCCCTTTTTCCCTACCTTCTAGTCAGAATAAATCAGTCTTCTTGATGCGCTCAAATCGAACGGACGTCTGTCGTTTTTCCATAAGTTAAATAGTATCCGTCTCTTATTCTACAACAATTACCATTCCCATGCTAGTTGAGCGGTCATGATCGCAGTTCCCGCGGACACTAGAGCCAAAGTGCTCTCTGTGGTACTTTTTGTAGAAAACTATCAACAGCACATCGGGTTAATTGATCAAATATGCTTAAATATGCTCAACGTAAAACCAGAAACGCACGCACTGCACCTAAGGCCTACATTCTCTGTGCACAAAGTCGGCTGCGTTTTCGGGGTGGCGTCAACAGCGACGAATTCCGCGCATCCCTGTACGCATAGCAACGTTCGACCTGATTCCCTTAGATAAGTCTCACTGGTGTAGTAGCGCTTTTCGTTGCCCCCAATTCTGGCCGCGTTGGGTTGCAATCTCAATATTCGCGAACTCGAATTTCCTGCGACTGGTAAACTGGCTTTCCCACACGGCGCAGTTGTCTGACGGCCGAGTTTACCGCACGCTGAATTACGCAATCAGAGAGAAAGATGCCGCGTTATTTGAGTCTGGTCCCTATTATAAAACAATTTTGTAATACCTACCATGTACAGTCGCGGAGCACCGGTCTGACGGGTGCACAGGTCGTTCTTTTTTTTCCTTGCAGCCTCTAGGTATGCAGGCAAAATCGAGTGGTTGCAGTTCACATGCGCTTGGTTAATCAATGTAGTTCATTCAGACAATTTTAGATTGCACGGCTGTGCCATCAGAAATTGAAATGTTGTCAGGATGTCGTGACATCTAGACTTGTTCGCGACTCTATGTATGTATGTATGTATGTATGTATGTATGTATGTATGTATGTATGTATGTATGTATGTATGTATGTATGTATGTATGTATGTATGTATGTATGTATGTATGTATGTATGTATGTATGTATGTCTATTTACCTATTTGCGGGTACGTATGTGTCTTAATTTCTGCTCAGGAAAGCGGCAATTGTCTGCTGGGGCGCGCTGCTTGCGTCTAAAGTGCATTCTTCTTTTATCGCGATAATTGACACTCCAGGCGAATTTCCGTCATCGTCGTCGGCGTCGCCGCGATGTTCCGTATAAAGTAGAAATGCGACAACATCGCAGCAGCGCGCTGTATGTTGTAGGTGCGAGCGAAAGCTTGCGAGGGTGAGCCGAGAAGGATAATGGCTTAACGCGGCGGTATCTTCTCGCGCTGGCACGGGAGTTAGGCGGGGAGGATGCCCGCCCACTTATCGCGATCAAGGCGGGGGGGGGGGGGGGGGGGAGAGGTCAGTGCCTTAGCTGTGGCGGCTAAGCATCGCCGCGCGCGTCCTATCTTAGAGGCTATCTGCGCTGGGTTCGAAGGCTTGCCGCGACCTGAGAGTACTGTTGCTTTCGTGTGCGCTGTGTTCTCGTGCGCCTAGTTCGCGTTGAAGCGAGGTGCAGCGTGAAGGGGAATTCGGTCACATTTTCCGTCGCTCTTCATCACGCCAGCGTTCTGACAGCGAGGGTCCGCGGTCACCGAGTGAGATGTGTTCGTGTTCGCCTGTGCGCGCGGGACAACTAGCTTGTTAATTTAGTTAGTAGGCAAATGTTTATTACAGCAGTTTCTGGAGCTGATAAAACTACTAAGCTTACTGCGCATACCTGTCTAATAATTTGCTATCGCACTCAATGTTTCGGCCTGTCGGGCAAAACTGGGACTCTATTTTCTTCTTTCAGGCTGATGGCTTTTGTGCGCTGTGAATTTCTCGATAACTGAGGAATGTCGGGCAGTTCAAACGTTGTCTAAAAGCAAAGAGTGTCAGTCACCCGATGCCGACCTGTTTCGCAGGACGTCATTTTGACCTGCGGCTGCGCACAGGCGCTGGACATGTGCATCACTGTCCTCGCAAACCGCGGTCAGAACATCCTGATCCCAAGGCCGGGTTTCTGCATCTACAAGACGCACGCAGAGTTCCTTAGCATCACGGTCAAGTATTACAACTTGCTGGTAAGGACAGCTGTCCTGAACACATTCACTCAACGCAAAGCAATTGCGCACTTTTTAAAGGGACACCCCGATGGCAAGACTGTTACTCTATAATTTCTTCGCATTTCCTCATATTTCTACTTTGGCAGGAGAATGCTGTACAGATAAAAAATTCATAAATAACTGGGTCGTACGTTCCAAAATTTGGAATATGGTTATGACGGACGCCGTAGTGAGGAACTTCGGATTAATTTTGACCGCCAGTGGTTGTTAACGTGGGCCTAAATCAATGTAGATGAGCGTATTCGTATTTCGCCCGCATCAAAATTTGGCCGCCTCAGCCGGGATCAAACCCCCGACCTCTTCATTCAACAGCGCAACGCGATAGCCACGAAACTACCACAGCGAGAAAAGTGTTGATTATTACTGGAGAAATTAGGGCTAAACGTCACTCTTATAAGTGCCGCACTAACTGCGCCACTGTGACACTTGGATTTCAACGTATTTCCTCGCATTCAAACCATTTTGGGGCAGTAAACAAAATTGTGCACGTTAAACTACACCAGTTGATCAGAACTACTCCGGAGACCTCCCCTGCGGCGTGCCTCAGAAACCACTATGCACTTCCTGGACGTTTGAACCCAATAATTAATTAGGCCTTTTTTTAGAGCCATGTTACTCCTACCACTAGAAATTCATTACTTCATTGACACCTCATGACCATTGCTTGGCGCTCTTTGGCCCGTATCTGGCCCTTGCGCAAAACACACCTTCGACATCAAACCCCCGATTTTTTTTTTTTACAATTAAATGAAACTCCGTAATGCTGGGCCTAACCGTTTGCAGCCTGAAAGGAGCTGGGAGGTGGACCTGGCACACCTCGAGTCCCAGATCGACCCGAACACAGCGGCCATTGTGGTGAACAACCCGAGCAATCCGTGCGGCAGCGTCTTCGGTAAGCAACACCTGAAGGACATCCTGGCGGTGGCCGCGAAGCACTACCTGCCCATCATCTCCGACGAGATAAACGAATACATCGTAAGCAACTGTGCAGCCTTGTTTATAGGGACAACCGTGGCCTCTGAGATCCGGCGGTGAGCGCGGTGGTTCGTTCACGCCCGCCGCCCAATCTCGGAGGCAATGATACGGAGCTCACTACAGGGAAATCTGGCAATCAATTGTTGATTGATGAATTTGCCTTCGATTTGGCATAAATTACCTTCGAAAGCGCAGCCCAGTTTATTTCCCTTTTTTTTTCTTTATTTTTAATTTGCCATCAATTGATGTTTTGTGCCAACCTCAACCCGTTACCTAAAGCAGTTGAGCGTTTTACTTTCACAATTAATTCGCTTTATTAGGTAATCTCCAGAGCATAGGCACAACACGACACTTTAGAGTATTCGTCAGTCACTAAATGCGTATTACACTTCATAACGTCTCTCCGCGTACATAATAACTATTGATATTTTAGAACATATATTAACTTTGTATTGTTCTAACAGCCATCGAAAGGCAGGAAGTAGAAACTAAATGAGACAAACTACTGTCATAAAATATGTTTGTAAAGAACGATGGCCTTCAATGATGTTGATACAACACATACAAGCAAGCTCGAAGCCAAAATGATAGTTAGGCCAAAACCATGTGCTACTTCGCGGCATTACCATCCTGGGCAAACAGCCATGCTTCAATTTCATTATTCGGACACGCCCGCCAAACTGGTCAGTAAGTTATATTTAACTCTAGTTACATATCTAGTTGGTGCGTATCATTTCGAGCGACTGTATTTTCTTACGATTGTTTTAAATGTGTAAGCATTTCTCTGCCTACCCAACGAGAAACTTGTCCGTTCGTCACGTAAGACGAACGCAATGGCTCACACTCGTGTAAGCAATAACTCATACCAACATAAGGCAGAGGTCTCAAGCGCTCAGAAACGTGCAGCGAACAGTGCATAATTGAAATCACCCATACAACACACAGAACAGCATACGTTTCAATAAAGAACAAGCTCTAAACAAGCATCCGCGAATCCATTGCATACCCCTTTCAGCAAGTATAGTGGTGGTTTTGCAACAGCTTCGCTGGACATCCTCGTTGCTAAGGGCCGATAAGAGTTGATTAGGGTCTAATCATGTTCGATAAGGTTGATAACGATCGATTAGGGTTGATAAGGGTTTTTACTGGTCGGATAGGTTTCTTAACATTCACAATGACACCGGGCTGCGCGGACATGAGCAAGTGGTACTATGCTGACGCATACTTAGACAACTCCCAGAGGAGTTTCTGCATCATTTTTTTTTTACCTTCGTCACTGGTTCGTACGAAGCCTACGAGCACTTCCTACCGCCGAGGTCGGCCACTCGGCGAAATGAATAACAATTTATCAGCACCAGGAAGAATACAGGCCTCACAAAATATTTTCTAGATTTCAATATTATTGGCAGCGAATAAACTTAAAAGGCAAGCTATGCTAATACATTCTTAGTCACAGATAGAGACATTGTAACAGTCACTAACTTGGCACAACCGAACGCAGGACACAAGGTTGACACAAGGTTGAACGCAGCCTAAATAAAGCTAAACTAAAGTTAAATTCGCGGGTTTTACGTGCCAAGAACCACGATCTGATTCAAGCCCGGATTAATTTAGGTCACTTGGTGTTCGTCAACGTACACCTAAATCCAAGTACACGAGTGGTTTTTTTTTCTTTTCGCCCCCTCGAAATTCGACCGCCGCGGCGGGGATCGAACATGCGATCTCGAGCTCAGCACCGAAACGCGATTACCCCTGGGCTATGCGCACCGAAGAATGTCTTGCCTTAAAATTGCCTTGAAATTTGTGTATACTTAGAATGTAACTATAATATATATATATATATATATATATATATATTGCCAGTCCTGCGTCAATTTCTTTGTCGCTTTGCAGGTTCATCTCTCGGTTATTTCGTCAGTTAGTTTTATTGCGATAGCAATTATATATAGACACTCCAGGCGCATTTTTGCCATCGCCGTCGTCGTCGGGACGTTCCGTGTAAAGTCCAAAGGGGATAACACCATCGCCGCGCGCCTAATGCTGTATGTGCGAGTGAAAGTGCGCTAGGGTGAGCCGACGATCGCGGCTCAATCTCCCGCGCGCAAGCGAGGAAAACAGGGAGGAAGCGCGTCGTTTTTCGTCGCGCGCATGGCACCGGGGGAGGGGAGGAAGAGGGGGGCGTTGAGGTGGGCTGCCGGCTCGTTGCTTTGCGTATGCTGTGTTCTCGCCACTCGGTTTGCGTTGAAGCGATGGACAGCTCGAAAGGTCACTTCGCTAGCTGCTGCCACCGCGCTTCCTCACGCCAGCGTTTTGATAGCAAGTGTCCATCGAGAAGACATCGAGTTCGATATGTTCATGTGTGCCTGTGCGCGCTGGCACCATGCTTCTTAATTTAGTTAGTAAGCGAATGTTAGCAAGTTTAGACGACCGATGCAACTATTATCCGTACGTCGTATAGACGTCTACTAATTCCTATCGCAATCGATGCTTCGCCTTTCGGCCGAAACTGCGACTTTTTTTTAAGGGACGGCTACCCGACCTTAGAATGGAGGTGGCGCCGTGACTTTCATAGTGGCCCCGCTTGCCAACCAGGTAACGCGCATTAGACTGGTTTCGGGTTGCGGCGAAGGACGAAATTCAAGAGTGACAAGACATCTCAGAGCCGGATCAAACGACGAAGAGTTAGAAAACTATTTGCATTGCCATGGCGTTGAAGAGTCAATTGTCCAATTGTCGTTCTGCCTTTTTTTTTTTTTTGTCATGTGTTAGACGACCTGTGCAGTAGGGCGGTCGTTATAGTGGTACACCTGGCTGACTCTTATTTTTCTTCAATGGGTATTGCACTTGTGTAATTCGCGCCTAGATGATCAAATTTCTTTGTTTTGTCCGCCTTTCGTTCTTTGTTATCTGCGCTATAATCAAAGATCAATTCCACCTCAATATTTTTGTTTTACTGAATTCTTGGGCATTCAAAGCTATATATCACTTCTTTTATAGGAAGATACAGCCAGTGCATCTGCAAATGTTTATTGCGAACTGGGGTTAAATACTTGCTATGCGGTCGCTCGACGTATCAGTGACGAGTTAAACTTCAATGAAGAAAATCACGCAGGGGCCGTACCGGAATAATTTTTGCCTCCTCTCTGCCTTCATTCCTTTCTCTCTCTCTCTTTCTTTCTTTCTTTCTATTTCGAGGCACCGAAAGTGCGCAGCACGTGATGCATGAAATTTTTATTGTTTTGCTTAGTTCCGTTCGCATAATTAATTCTTCGCAGGTTTTTGAGGGCCAGGAGTATTTCCCGATGGCGGCCCTGAGTGAAGACGTCCCCATTCTGGCCTGCAGCGCCCTCACAAAGAGGTGATTCGACGGCTTTGAATGTCGCGGCACAGCGTGGCCTCCGAGATCACGTCGACGAGTGATCTCGGGGTCCACGGCTTTGCCTCTGCGAGCGAAAGGTGTGCCATAATAATAGTACAAAACACGTGAAACTCGTGTTTAAGGATAGGGGCTGACACATCTGATAGTAAAGTTTACGCGTCGCTCTTATTCAGTGCTGCCTTGTAGCTAGGGATGTGCGAATAGTGAATAGTGACTGATGTCAGCATAGGAGTGATGGACAGTACATGGGTTTCCCTAAATTTTGTATTCTTCGTTTGAAACGCCTTTGCGACTTCGCTAATTCACTCCTTTAAGCAAAACTTGGCGTTATAAATGCAACCATTCGCAATGATTGTTTCAACGCAGGCACTTTTTGCCCTAAGGCTGCGTTTAGAATGCCACTGCGATTACTTGGAAATTTAGATAGATAAAGTGTCCTAACTGAAGCCGCCACAATGACCGAAGCCTCAACCACGAAAATTAAAGCTGCACGGCCACAACAGAACAGTTCGATTTACATTTTTTTTTTTGGAAACTGTGTGTGTTAAGGACACCCTGTCGTAACAAATAACTATCCTACTTTCGTTCATGGAAAATGTCACTTCCTTTCGGTAATCAGAAAATAATCCCTGGCAGCGCAATATAAAGAGTGATTAAATAGAGTGAAAAAAATTGTAAATGGCTTATATATTCATTTTACGAGCTGGAATACTTGCCGGTGCAGTCTGAACCAGCCTTACATAAAAAACGCACAACTTCCAGTGATTTCGCCAACGATTGGTTATAATTCGCGACCGAAGAGGTTAACATGAAGTGGCGAAACATTCACAAGAAAAACTCGACAGAAATTATCTCGCGAACCTTCGAGATTTGTGGCTGCTACTCTCAGGGAGCCTTGGTTGGCGTGTGGATTTGGACATCACCTATATACTCAATATTTTGTTGAATATCACTAAATTTTCCCGGCCACAAAGCCGTTTGAAGCCAGAAAGACAATTTTCAGGCAAATCCATGCACCGTCCATCATTATTGTGCTGTCTGAACCGCCACGCATGCAGTTCCTGTAGGATGGATGGATGGATGGATGTATGGATGGATGCTATGAACGTCCCCTTTGGAAAGGGGTGGTGGGTTGCGCCACCAAGCTCTTATTATTTTGCCTAATGTCCTATCTTTATTTTTGAGAAACACACAAATACAAAGAATTCTAGGCATCAACCTTTTTGAACCATTACTGGGAACTCTGTTTCTGTACGTCTCTGTTGTTTGTGGTCTCCCTACTTTTCTGCCACCAAACCTCCAACCGCCTCTTACTAATCTCTACAGCTGACATGTTTACTTTACCCATGCTATCCCTGAACCCAGGGACTTCAAGGAGGTCAGAGGAGCCTAGACTGGCAGCTGGGTAGATTTCTTCACATTCTTCAGCCAGCGTTAAAGTGCAATCTAGTATTTTCTTACTAAACATTATGCATCCGTCAATCTCGGTACATCTGGCATCTTCGTACATCTTTTGTCTCGTAGTCTCCGCTGTTCCCCAGGTTAAGCGTAAACCAATTAGACCAGCTTAGAACTCTTTATGCTTACTACCTACCTCGCTTTCCAGGTTTTTGGTTCCCGGCTGGCGAACAGGCTGGATTATCATCCACGACAGACACGACGTATTCGCGCGCGGGGTGAGTTTGTGCACTCTTTTCACTAGAGTATCTCTGCACTTCGACGAATCCGTTTCGTTACGGATCGGCGTTAAGATTGTTGTAATCGTAGTGGTGGCCTATTAGACCGATAAAATGGGGCCAATGAAAGAAAAGCGCAATTATCGCGACCATTGGTAAAGGTTACGTCATGAGACAAGATTAATACAAGGGTCACACACTCACTTTTGATCGCGATCAGTTCCGATACAGATCGGATTCTTTGATCGCGATCGATAGTGATCGCTGCTACACGGTACAACGATACGGATCGAGTTTAGGTGAGCTGAAGCGCTCCAGTGCTTGTTAGGGGGTCGAAAGCATTAATCAAATCTGGCAAATCTGAGTAATTGTAGGGTAAAAATCTTTTTTTTTTCATGAAACTGCTATTTCATCTTTCATTGGCGGTAAGGCTATTATCATCTGCTGATCGTCTGCTGTTCGTCTGCAACTCTAATAACTACATGGTCATCAGCGCCGTGGACGTCAGAATACGATCGCGATCAAGAGGCCCTATGGCAATGCGCGGATCGCGATTGTCTTGATCCGCATCGAGCAAGATCGCGATCGAAAGTGACTGCGTAGCAGCAATCCAATACGGATCGGGCCCGATTACGATCGAAGGTGACCATGTGACACCGGTATAAGAAAGCTGCGTGCAACGGATGGAGTTGGTAATTAGAGACCGATCACTGGGAGGGGCCTTCGTCCTGCAAAGGGCATCTTTATAGGCTGCTGATAATGATAATGATATTGTTACGGATATCGGCGAAAACCACTTTCTTGCGCTTAAGCCAAACCGCCGCACTACGTATCAGTAATCTGATACTCTTATTTTTCTTTTTGGCTGAAGGTGAAGAAAGGACTGCAGAATTTGAGCCAGAAATTGATGGGAGGCAGTTCTTTGGTTCAGGTAAGGTTTCTGCATAAAAGAAAAAAAAAGTAACTGCGACACGTATTGATAGTTTACAACAATTTACCATGTCTTATTCGTTTTCTTTTTTCGTTTTCAGGGAGCGCTGCCTTCCATACTGAAGAACACACCCAAGAAATTCTTCGACCGCACAATTTCCGTAGTGCAGGTAAGAATGCTATATGGTGCAAAAACTTAGTTATATGTTCGTTTTTCTTCATGAGACGGCAGAAGGAACGAACGTATGAACCGACAAAATGTATGAACCAGGAAATAGCCAATATTAATAAAGGCAGTACAGGTTCAGTTCGAGAAAAGCTTTATCTGGTCAGAGATTTACCTTCAAGGATCACTGTTTACAACAATATACGATTTATAGCATTGGAGACTCAGACGACGCCGTTATCGGGGCCATTGTGGAAAGCAAACTTGAGAGGTTCCATCGACCACAGGTGCGTTGCATAAGCAAAAAAGTGCAGGGCGGAGCCACGCAATATATTGCTCTATTATTTACGCAACAGAAAACAATGTAACAATTTTTGATAGATTGTTATGTTGCTCTCTGATGCCCAAGGTAACGTTGCCTCGGCTACCATAGTGGCTGGAATGTTGTTCGGCCATCACGTCCTCGGATCTTGGCGTTTACAAGCTTCGATTTCATGCAGTGCTGCACAGAAGCAGCGCTGAATTAAATCGAAGCCTGTTTACGAATTGCGATTAATTGTCGCTAAATGCTGTCTCACTGCATTGTTAACTTTTTTGTGGTAAAATACTAAGCCGACTTTGCAGAAGAAAACATTATTCCGTACGTAGCATGAATATTTAGGCCACTCCAGCCGTTTCTCATGATTACAAAACATAATTCCGAATATATTGCGCCGTCTTTCAGGAAAGGAGCTGAAATATTCGTTGCAAGTACTAGGTGCGCCAGCGGTAGCAGCGACTTCAGGTCGTTAGCAACACTGACACGGAGCAACACCTCCATGCCGAAAAAAATGTGGTATTGTATTTAAGGCAAGAATGCCTGACACTGTTATACTGCGCGCTGAATTGGCGCGTGACACTACTTTTTGTTAGCAAAGGATTATATTTGCTTTCATTTTTAGGCTAGCACTTTTTATCTTCGTAGTCTGTACTCTAAGCAAGGCAACATGAGCGCCAGTAAAAGCGGATAAGCGCCAAACGCGCCTCAATCAATTATATCCCGTGCAGTGAAGACAAGGTATTGTGTCAGCCAACCTGTAAGGGCAGCCGGCTGTGTGTTCCAAAGTAGAGATCAACCACAGCTGCGCTCTTAATACCCTCCATGACACCTTCTTTCTTTCATTCAATCAGCGGCACCCTTACGTTTGACCAGGGGCGGACAATTGAGGAGCACTGCTTGTGGAGCTTGGGTGACGTGGCCCATAGATCGCCCTGCGCAGCTGAGGTGAAGTACAGAGACGGCAAGGCGGAAGTGGCCATCACGCGCTTCCGGTTTTTCGTCGCATTTAGGCAAACCACGGAGGAAGGAAAAAAAAAAAAAGATTACGGTTGCTCCATCTTGCATAGGAATTGGTAGAACGCGAAAATGAAACGTGTCTTCACAGAAATTGTTGCACGTCTGCTTCATGTACTCACGGCCCACTGCAACGAAAGGCGCACGATTTGCGGGACGGCGACCCTGTTGCATGTTTGCTTCGAGCGTGGCGTGCTGTTGGCGGGCGGCGTTGAAAGGCGCCAGGCGTCTCAACGCGCTGACTTGCCCGCGAGAAATTGATACGGGTGTTCTAAGCCGCGTGCCGGTGCATGTGTCCCTGGCGTAATGGTTTCAATATCGGGCTGATGTACTAGAGGTCCTCTCTTCTGTACTAGAGGTCCTAGTGGTCTTGGGCACATTCTATAATGTCTATTATTTATTACACAATAGTTCGTTGAAAAATGTCACCCAGCCGTTTACACTTGGTTCTTTATTCTGTGGCTACACCGCCTTGGAGCCTCCGCTGCGCGGTGACTACCGAAGCGCTCTCTGTCGGTACTCGTTAGTGTCACGATGCAGTACTTCGCTTCACCGCTCCTAGACGACATCCGTTGCATCCGTTACATCCATTGCAGGAAGTCATTCGTGAAACCCGGCACAAAATACTTTTGTGTTAAAATAAATTATAGGAGAAAGAATTACGTGACGCCGCCACCCTTGGCAAGCTAATTCCCCATGGAGCCGTTCCCTTTGCTTTTTTTTCTTTCCCTCGTAGTATCGACCAGAAGTGTGGCCTCTGAGACTCGGTGTATTGGCCAGGAATGTATGATTTCAGGTAGTTTTTGAGGGAAGCTTTATTGGTCGGTGTACGCGGAAAACTATCATCATCAGCATTGGCTCGAGCGTCGTAGTCTTCTTCCGCAGCAGACTGGTTGGCGCCCCTCGGGTTGCGCTTCTGCTTGTGCCCGACACGCGCTCGTGCCTCTGCTTCCGCGTTCGTCGTCATCGTCATCTTCCACAGCTGGCTCCGTTGCCGCTCATCATTATAGCGTAGAATTTCCCTTCTCTTCTGCTGTCGTGATGAGGAGTCCCAGGTTACGGGGGTATGAGCCATTCATTGTCTTACGTGACGGGCAGATTTAATTTCGAAGCAATTTAATTTCGAAGAATCGCAAGCGGCAGTGACAGGCGAATGCTGCTAACCACGCCGCCGGGCAAACTCGAGACATCGAACGGAAGCGACAATAGCGACGAACGGATAATCGTACACGCATCGGAAGGAAAAGATGCACGAAAGAAAAGGGAAAGTAGCTGGAAAGCGAAGGACAAGTAGTACGAAGGCAAGTAAAATTAGTAGGTCAGCTGCACACACGACAAGCTTCGCTTACCCCATTTTCTCGACAGAGGAAGGGCTGGTGATTTCTTAAAATATATGCGCACCAGTACAACTTTTCTATCGTAGTTCTGCCTGCAGACAGGGAGCACTAAATCCTGCCGCGCGCTCTGACGCTACGATCACGTGTTGGGCCGGTACGTCTGGCTTCAATCGAATTGCGCAATGCTCCTTCCTAATCATTTGCTTCCTGCGTGAGAAAACCTACTACGTGACGATGATGTCGTTGGTGATGATGGTCATACCTTGGGTACCTCGTTGTCTGCGGCTGCAGATGTTGGCGGGGAGACGTTCGCGCGTTAATTAACCAGGAGCGCTCGCATAGTGAACACAATACGTTTACACCTCCAAATACGCATGTCTTCTCCAAGCCGCTAAATTTACGCTATTGCAACGTCAAATATGGAACGTCAGTTGATGGCGCGACTCGGAATGAGAGCGTATCAAGTGCGAATGCAATACGCGGAAGTCGGTATACAGGTTTTACGTAAAATGCGGCGTTCCAGTCATCAAATCACCACAGTCCAATGGGTGTTAGCATATCAAGACGTTCTGTGCTCGCCGCGGTGGCTTAGCGGCAATGATGTGGCGCTGCTATGGACGAGGTCGTGGAATCAAATGCAGGCCGCGGCGGCCGCATTTCGACGGAGGCGAAATGCAAAAAAAAAAAAAAGCGCCTGTATCTCGTGCACTGGGAGCAGGTTAAAGATCCCCTGCTGGTCAAAATTAATCCGGGGTCCCACAACATGGCGTGCTTCAAAATCAAATCGTGGTTCTGGCACGTAAAACCCGAGAATTCAATTCAAGACGTACTGTAAGCGCTCACCATTCCTGAACGCACTGTTCCACCAGCTTACCGGCGTTTCCTCACACATTTTGCAAATAATGTTGCTTTTGTTCGTTGCAGAAGAACGCTGAGGTTGCGTACAAGGTACTGTCGACGATTCCAGGCTTGCGACCAGTGATGCCACAAGGGGCCATGTACCTTCTGGTGAGTGACAACGCCGGAGGCGAGGGCCCTATGGGGCCACCATCTCTCGGATAAATAGTGACAGTGTCAGTACACCGGCGCTGAACGAGTGAAGACCAGGGTTACTACGTAACGCAAAAAAACGCGGTAGAAAATCGAGGCCTGTTTCAGCACCAAATACACTCACAAACAAACCTTCAACACTGAAAATACATTCTAAAGCATCACAAAACGCGTTGTGCACATCAGCAGACACCGCAAAACATTACTAAGCATCGTAATTAAGGTAAGAAAACCGCCTGGGGGCGATTCAATAGCACACCGATTCCAATATTGGGCCATACCTTTTTGAGCGGCGTCCCTGACAGTTGACGTAGCTGAAGTGACTAGAGCGCTTGCTCCGTCACTTCATTATTACCTCACATTGTAAACTGTGTCGTGTGTCGTTCTTCGCGTGGCATTGGAGAGAGAAGGATGGTCAACTGGGAAGTTGAATCGTAGGGAACCAGCGCACGGACAACGCAAGCTGAGAGAGTAAGAAGAGTGCACAATTCGCTTCCGTGTTATGTGGTATTTTGGTTTTGCTGCCTAGGGTTGACTTTTTTTATTTGCGAATGCCTCGACATGTACCATGCATGACAAGGTTGCATATAAGCTTCGATTTTTTATTACGAGAGCAAAATTATGCACACTGCAGGCGCATTTCTGCCGTCGGCGTCACCATCGTCGTCGATGTCGTCGTCGCCGTAAGGTTCCGTATAAAGTCGCATTACGATAATATCGTCGCCGCGCGCCGTATGCTGTATTTACGAGTGAAAGCCTGCGACAGGGGAGCCAGCGATCGTTTTTTAATCTCGCGCACGAAAGGCAAGAAAGCAGGGAGGAAGCGTGCAGTCTTCAATCGCACGATATAGGATCCCGGGGGAGGGGAAGGGTAGCGCGTTCCACTCCGGGCCACTGTATTTTGAAAGCCACCTGCAACGGGGACGTGCGCTGTATTTTCGCCGCGTAATTCGCGTTGAAGCGAGAGGCATCGCGACCGTCAATTCGTTTGCTGCCGCCGCCGCGCTTCCTCACTCCAGCGTTCTGACAGCGAGTTTCCGCGGTCATCGAGTGAGATGTGTTCGTGTTTGCTTGTGCGCGCGTGACACCATGCTTGTTAATTAAATTGGTGTGCCTATATTTACAAGTTTTACACTGCCGATCAAGCTACTATCCTTACTTCCTACAGCTTTCCGCTAAATTTGCTTTCGCAATCGATGCTCGCCTTTCGTGTGAAACTGTGCCTCTTTGATTTCATTATAACCATTTAGTTGCAAGTTCAGTGAAGTGTCTTGTCTTGTTTCCCTCTGTGCTCTAGCTCCCTGCGAATAAAGATTCCGTAGATGTTATCCTTCACGGAATACCGCTTTAACGGTGGCGTGGACGCCAGCAACGACGCTCATGGCGACATCTCCTGACGCTTTGTCCAACAACAACCCGTTAGAAACGTTTCTGTCTTACATTTGTGTTCTCGTCGAAAGAAAACCAAGTAAATTAAGGCATGAAACCACGCCTTATGATTTTCTGTCATGTGAAGCATTTTGAAAGGTATATACAACGCAAATTTAGGTGCAACGAGGGGTGATTCTGGTGTGACGAAGACTACGCGACGACCACGGGATGACAACGCCGTAATGATGATGATGGTGTGATGATCACAACGACGGTGGCTCGAAGACAGCGTGATGACAACGATATGACAACGGAGCGACAGCAAGAGATTAAAAGCGGTGGAAAGATAACGATGTCGTGACACGAAAAGAATGATGACAATGTCATGAAGCCAATGAAATGAGGGCGACGGAGTGACGACGAAATGGTGACAATGACGACGCGTGGCTGTTGGAGCTCACGTCGGCGCTCCGGTGCATCACCTGCCGCCGCGGGCCGCCTTAATTCGCGCGTAGGTGTTTGTTTGCACTATGTCCGGTGGCATTTCGATCTGCACTATATCCAGGATACGCCCATACGTTTCGGAGACAAAACTGGCGCGTCCTTTCGCGTGTCCTTGTTTTGACCTGGGCTCCGACTAGGCAAATAAATGCTTCGCATGTAATGCACATTCAAAACGATATGGCCCTTCCTCTTTCATAGGAGTCGGTAGAACACGAAAGTGAAACGTGTCTTAACAGAAGCTGTTGCATGTTTGTTCCGTGAACTCACGGTCCGCTGTAGCGAAACGCGCGCGATTTGCGGGTCCGCAACCATGATTGGCGCGCGGAGTCCTGCTGCCGAGTCGCGTCGGCGTCTCGGCAGGTACGAAGGTACGAAGGCAGGTACGGAGGTACGAGCATTTTAGTCCGGTTCCGTTGTGTTTTGGGAAGCCAGTTGCGTTGCGACGCGTTAAGCTTCAGGAATGCGAGTGGCAGAGTTCGCAGCTTGCGCCGCGATTGCTCGAAGGCATTCTGATTCACGCTGGCGTGTCTCTCGCTAGACCATAGCGAGATTCGCTCGTCGACGTCGTCGCCCTCTGCGCAGCTTAGAGCACCCGTTTTTAACATCAGAGCTGTTTAAGCTCTTCGTTGCACCGCGTAGCATTGACCAGAAATGTGGGCCAATCCTGGAGGTAGTGCAATGGCACATACCCCTGTGAACTAGCGAAGCTGATTAAGCTCGAGGATTGTCCGTCGAGTGTACGCCGCAAAACCTCCGCCTGGTGATTATGTCACCATGCGTCGCCTAGCAACGCTTCGCCCCAGCTGTTCCCCCAGCTTCGCCCCAGCTCGCCATAGCTGCGTGAGCCGTGAGGTCATGGCGCGCGCCGCATCACTTCGCCTTAGCTTTGCCGAGCCATGACGCCACCGCGCCGTGCGGAGTGGTTGCCACGGCTGCGCAGAGACGGAGCTAAGCCGTGACGTCAATGCCCCGACCCACGGAATATATATCTCCGCGTCACCGCCACGGCGACACAAAAGCCCCGCCGTCTCCACGCGGAGCACATCGACGCGAAGATGGGGCGGCCGAAAAAGAGCGTTACACCCGAAGAAGAAGCGCGGCGCGAAATCCGCCGCGCCGCTACTCGAGAGCGCGTGAAACAACTTCGGTCCTATCGCGAGTATCGCGGCGGCGAAATGTTGGTGATTCGCAGAAGATCCGGAGTTACGAGCCCGCGAAACTGAGCAAAAGCGTTTGAGCATCGAGAAGCGTCCAGATATTTTAATGACCGAGTGTTCGATGCTCCTTGGGCTGTCGATGATTCCA
This sequence comes from Dermacentor silvarum, assembly GCF_013339745.2. NCBI lineage: Eukaryota > Metazoa > Arthropoda > Arachnida > Ixodida > Ixodidae > Dermacentor > Dermacentor silvarum. The sequence goes on along the minus strand of NC_051163.1, from coordinate 64,332,285 downwards.
GGGTGATCTTGCACAAAACGTCGCCGTGTCTCGAAGCATAACCTCCCAAAAACTTGGCCCAACCGAGATAAAGCTGGGTGGCGTCGCCAGCTTCGCTGTTTGCCGTCTTCGCACCACTAGTGTGAAGCTGCCCCTAATTTTTTCTTAGTTGTTGCCATCCCAAGCGAAGCATTACGCGGCCTGTAAACCAACTGCTGATGCATATTGAAGCTCCACTCCGTCGGCGACGAGGAGTGGAGCTAATCGGACGCGAACGAGAAACAATGTGCGGAAACTGCGTCGTCGCCTCCGCAGTAGGCCTACACCGCCTACACCAGGCTACAGCCGCGCTGGAGCCTCCGCTGCGCTGACTACCGAAGCGCTCACTGTAGGCGATCGTTAGTGTCATGATGCCGTAATTCCCTTCACCACTCCTATATGGCGGCGCGATCCCTGCCAAGAGAGAGCACAATTTACGATTTCGCGCTGACGTCACATCCGTTAGAGGGTATAAACCCTGCTTCTGAAAAGTTTGGGTTATTTCTTCAATTATTGATCGAATTGCTTGGGATATGCGTTTTCTTTCATCCTGGTCTCACTGAACAGAACGGCTTCAAGTAGTTGGTAAAGAAACGGCTAGCGGTATGTGGCCACCGGTCCTTGCTTTACTGCGGAAACACAATGGGATAATTGAGGGTCAGCGGCGGATGCCTGTCGCGGTGAAGGCGCCGAGATGAGGCAGGCGCGCGGCTCAATGACAGTGCCGATTATGTCCGACACGCGGAGGGGCGATTGGTGCCGGCTGGCACTGAGCAAACGTGGGGGGCACATGACGACGCGATTAGCGCACAATAGTGCACAAAGCTGACCTCAAGAAGAGTGAATATCGGTGCTTCGTCACATACATCTCGTGCGGTCGTCCTGACTGCAAAAGCTAAGAGGTCCGTGACTGCGGCCGGCTCCTGATGGGCGCGGGCCAGGCGGGTCTTCGGCACAGAACGCGGGAACGCCGTAATCATTATTCACCGCGCGCACCTTTCCCATTGTAACTGTTTTGGCAACCCATTTTGGAGACCGTTGCCCATAAACCGTCCTGAAAACTTTCTTTGAGCAAGCATTTACTCAACAGGGGTACGCTGAGCCTAAAGTGTCGTGTTGACAGCTTTCAGTGACCTATGGTGCGCAATTACTAAGCTGCTACCTTACCGGGTTTTTCCAAAGAGTACGCGGTTACGAGCGGGAGACGGGGTGACAAAGCATAGGCCAATCACCCTGCAACTTTGGTTTGCACGTGCTACCTGTTTATTAGCATTTTATTGTGCCCAAGTGTTGGGCTCTGTGGCTTTGCACGAGAGTACGATTATTATGCATTTGTAACCTCCCTCCCGAGCGAGCTAAACGAAGCGACATTATGCCAATTCCCCCACCCCCCTTCTTTCCAGCTCTCCTCGCCACTCGGTTGCGCGAGACCTCACGTGCGACTATCCCCCCTCCACCTATATAGACCGGTCACCGGTCTATATTGTCACGAGCCTCGAAAAGTAGAGAGAGAGAGAAGAACTTTATTTATTTCCGGCAGATTGCTGGGCTGGGTTCCCACCTAGGAGCCAGCGGAGAGACCGTGTCTCCCGGCAGCTTCCTCGGCCTGCTGGATAGCCCACAGTTGCTGGTCCAGGCCTGAACTGAGCAGCGCAGTCCCCCAACGCGCCCGAAGGCCCTCATTGGAGGCCGCGACCCCAGTATTGCTGATTAATGCTGGACATGCCCATAGGATGTGATCTAGTGTGGCTCTGGTGTTACAATACTGGCATAGATTGGTTGTATATAATTCGGGGTATATATGGTTCATGATGACAGGGTTCGTGTATGTTCGTGTTTGTAGCTGCCGCCATTGAACGGACTGGGCCCTATTGAGCTTGGGGTGAGGTGGTGGATACTCACGCCTTTGCATTCGATAATGTTGAGTAATGTCACAGAATTTAGTGAGCCGATCGTCCCATTCCCACACCACCGCGGAGGTGTCCGTTCGAGTGGCTGCTTCTTCGAACGCGGCTCGGAACGTGAGACCTCGAACCACGTTGTGCGCCACCTCGTTTGGACTGAACTCCGGCTGATCAAGAGGTGTGTGGGCTGGGATCCAGAGGATTTGTACGCATTTGTCTGCCTCATAAGTTTTGCCTGTATTAAGGATCCGCAATGCCTCAGGGGAGATTCTGCCGTTGGCGTAGTTTCGCACGGCCGTTTGAGAGTCGCTGATGATATACGAGGCATTGGTGTGAGCTATCGCCAGCGCGATAGCCACTTCCTCCGCCGTTTCTACGTGTCTTGTGGCGATTGATGCGCTTGCTTTGCATTGGTGTGTGTGGTCTACGACCGCAGCTACGAAGCGGTGACGGTCCAGATAGCGTGCTGCATCGACAAAGACCGCTTCCTCGTTGTGACCAAAAATCTTAGTCATAGCTTTGGCTCTACTGACGCGTCTGCCTCGTTGTGTTCGGGGTGCATGTTCTTGGGCATCGGTGGAACTGTGAGTTTAGTTCGGATATCGCGTGGTATGTCATGTTTGTCGCCATGTTGTGTGTGGTAAGAGATGCCGACATTCTCGAGTATCTGGCGGCCTGACTTAGTCTTGGCCAATCGCTCGTATTGTGATATTTGTTGTGCCTCGATAAGCTCCTCGAGGGAAAGTAGTCCTGAAGGTTTAATAAACCGTAGAGCAGCTGGCTCTTGGAAAATGCGGCCGTCGGGGCTGGCTCGCGCAGGGAAGGAGCGCGCTGTCTTCTTTGTTCTCTTGGGCTCGACCCACTTTGCCCTCGATCCACTACCTACAGGTGGCAATATCCCCCCTTCCGAACAAAAGCATCGCCTCGATGCTAAAGAAAAATAGGCGTAGAAGACAAAGAAGAAGAAGGCAAGCAAAGCGAAAGTACACACAAAAAAAGTAAACTTCACGCCGACACAGTCAATGAACGAAGAAACAAGCTCCCGAAGTTAAATGAAAAGTAGAAACAAAGAAGGGAATAAGAGAAAAACGAACGAAAACAAAAAAAAATTACGGACGCGCAATGTACGGCTTCATGCGCACAACATGAACTATGTCTGAGCTCGGTTGTCTTTGTGTCCTACTCCGTGTCTGTGATGATGTGTCCGGAACAACATCGTAGTTTACGTCACTGACGCGGCGGAGCACTTTATACGGGCCGAAATACCGGCTCAGCAGCTTTTCACAGAGGCCGCGACGGTGAATGGGGGTCCACACCCAAACTTGGTCCCCGGGGTTGTAGGACACGTCCCTTTGGCGGATGTTGTAGCGTCGTGCGTCTGCCTGCTGCTGCTGGCCGATATGCACCCGCGCGAGCTGCTGAGCTTCCTCAGCACGCTCTGCAAATTCCTCCTCTGCTGAAATTGCCGCGGTCCTGCGGAGGATGCCGGGCGGCTCGGCGCTGGGTCCTGACGGCCTCACTCCTGCGCTGGTTAAGGGCATAGCGAAAGTGCAGCCGGTGTTCGTGGGGACCCCGGCTGCACTTCAGCCCATAAGCCCATAAGGAAGCCCATAAGGAAACCCTAACTGTTCCTATACCCTTATCAAGGACAGACGCAGCGAGGGGTGTTCGTTTACTCGCTCAAACCGAGACAGAAACGTCATGGAGCAGCCCGATTTTTACGAACTGTCATCTCCACCGGCTGGATCCTACACTGAGGCTACAAATTCCATCGAACTTACCCCGCCGTGATGCAACTTTACTTTGCCGCCTCTGGTTAGGGGTGTCTTTTACGAAAGTGTACTCATTCCTTCTGGGCATGTCCGACACACCAATCTGTGACTCGTGCAAGTGTGAGGAGACGGTGGAACACGTGTTGTTTTTGTCATCTTTATGAGACCGAACGCGACATTCTCCGGAGTGTGTTAAACAAATTAGACAGGAGACCCTTTTCAGAGACAAAGATTCTTGGACCGTGGCCCCACGCGTCGCAGGCTCACAAAGCGACGCGGGCATTGTTAAAATTCATGAACTCGACTGGCCTCAGTGACCGACTGTGAAGTGTTGGACAACCGCAAGTGTTCATACTGCGAGTACTTTCTTCCCTCTCTCTCCTTTCTTTTCATCCCTTTAATCCCCTTCCCCCGTGTAGGGTAGCAAACCGGACGTGCGTCTGGTTGACCTCCCTGCCTTTCCTTTCTTCTTTTTCCTCCTCCTCCTTCCTCGGCGTCAGTTGTCAATAGGTCAGCGTCTTGACACGGCAGCATAGCGTCCAGCATCGTCTGGACTTCGCGACCGTCATCTGATGCGCGGGGTCAAGGAGCAACTCTTCGCTGGCCTCGTACGGAGCCCTCCGAAGACGGTCGCGGAGTTCTTGTCCGAGGACGTGACCATGGAAAAGATGCTTCTGCATCGCTCGAACCTGTATGAGCGGCAAGAGAACAGCCTGTCTGCTGCTGACATTTTCACGGCCATAGGAAGCAATGGTGACTGTCTGCGAGAACTCATCCGCTCTGTAGTACGTGAATAGTTGCAAAAGGCCGCCGTAACACCGCGCCCTACGGTAAGCTCCATAGCAAGCATTAACAAGGACGAACTGCACCAGGCGCTCCGTGACACCTTGCCCCCTGCTAACGCTGCGGCAGTACCTCCTGAATACTCCCGTGCGACCTACGCGGAAGCCCTGAAGCGCCCTGCTTCCTCTCCGCCGCTGTTCGTTCGTGCTCCTCCTACGGTGTCAGTTCAGTCGGCGCAGCCGATATCGTACTACGACGCTGGGTATACACCGCCGCCCGTTGTTCATGCCGCTTCATTTGCCCATCGTTCGGAGCAAGCGGTTCACTACGTTGACGACAGACGCCCGCCCCCTCTGAAGTCGGATGTTTGGCGTACACCCGATCATCGGCCCCTGTGTTTCCACTGCGCTGAAGCTGAGCACTTGTACCGCCAGTGCCCATACCGGCGCCTTGGGATTCGCGGCTTTTCCGCATACTCTCCGCCGCCCCGATACGGCCAGCGACCCCGGGACATTTAGGACTACTTCTCTCAGCAGTGCTTGCCACCAAGCAGTGCCAGGCGGCAGTCGCGATCGCCGTCTCTGAGACAATTTTCACCTCCACCCCAGCGGTATTCTCCCGAGCGGTCGACCAGTCCTTGCCGGGAAAACTAACTGAGGCGATCTTTGGGGGCGAGGTCGCTGACAGTCGAAGCGCTGAAGACCTCTGACGGACGCAGTTACGGAAAGATACGGATCCGACATCACCTGCAGCTGAACGGGACGACCGGCTTTCGCTCGATATACCAGTGACTATTGACGGTTATGCCGTTAGTGCTTTAGTGGACACCGGCGCAGACTATAAGATACTAAGCGGGAAAATAGCAACGCAGCTGAAGAAAGTAATCAGGCCCTGGCATAACTCTCAGATTCGGACGGCTGGCGGCCACGTCGTTACTCCACTGGGCGCCTGCACGACTATAGTTGAGATTCAAGGATCTACATTCGTAGCGAGCTGCCTTGTCTTACGCGAATGCTCCCGCGACGTTATTCTTGGGGTTGATTTCCTGCAGGAGTACGGCGCGATTATCGATCTTCAAGAGCATCGTATCACTTTCTCTGCCGAACGAGCAATCGACGTGCAAGACGGCCAACGGCGCGACGACGTACTTCCTGTGTAACGCTTCCTCCACGAGCCAGTGTCCTCATCGACGTCACATGCTGTGGCTTACGCGATGGCGAAGCGATGGCCGAAATTAACTTGGAACACCTACTGAAGCAAGGTGTTTGTGTGCTCGTGTTTATACAGATTCGTGCTGGTCATTCGCAACTGCTTGTTACCAACTTTAGCTACGAGCACCGACACCTGTTCCGCGGCACTTTGTTAGCGTTTGCAGACGCAGTAGCAAACGTTAATAACTGTTTCACGTGAGAAGTAGTGGAGACAGCAGACACGTCTCTGGGCCATCTCGACATCAATTCTGAACTGTCCACCGATAGCCAGACAGCACAGCGCTAGCTCTTGCTTGAATTCAGGACCTGCTTCGCACATTCTTCTAAGGTACGCCAGACTTCCATCACTAAACACAGGATCATCACGTACGAAGACGCACGCCCGATACACCAGCAGCCTTACCGCGTGTCGGCAGAAGAACGCGAAGCCATACGTATGCAAGTCCGGGAGATGCTTGACGATGGCGTCATCGAACCTTCCAACAGCCCGTGGTCATCTCCGGTCGTTCTTGTCAAAAAGAAAGACGGAACGCTACGCTTCTGTGTCGACTACCGCAAGCTCAACAACGTGACTAAAGAGGACGTGTACCAGCTGCCGCGTATCGACGACTCGTTGGATAGACTACGGCGTGCCCACTATTTTTCTTCTCTCGATTTAAAAAGCGGGTACTGGCAAATCGAGGTAGACAAACGCGACCGTCGGGGCTGGCTCGCGCAGGGAAGGAGCGCACGGTCTTCTTTGTTCTCTTGGGCTCGACCCACGCTTGCCCTCCACCCACTACCTACAGGTGGTATTATATAGCGCCGCGCGTCGCGCCGCTGCCAGTCAGTGCGGTAATTTCGGTAAGTTCTGTCGTGCGCTCCGATGAACGAATCTCAGACTTCGACTTCTTGGTCAGTAGCTGTGCCCGGCGCCTTAGGGCGCGAACGAGGCCGTCGCAATGCTATCGCATTATACGACGCAGGAATACCTAAGTGCCCTTCAGATTTATTTAATATATTTGTAACATCACATTTTCATTCTTCGCAGGTCGGCCTTGATGTGAACAGGTTCCCCAAGTTCGCCAGCGACACTGAATTCGTCCTGGCACTCTTCGCAGAAGAATCCGTTCTCTGCCTGCCAGGACAGGTACGCTGCACAGCGTGTGTCGGTATAGTACGCTATAGTCAGGCACTCCGGTCTTTCGTGTCACACCAATGTCAGATTTGGAACGAGAGACTGACTCCGCAAATGAAAAACAAGCAAGAGCGAAAGAGCGCGCAAGCCTATTTTAGGTTTACACGTGGTACTACAGCTCCAGTGCACTTTGCCAATTTTCACCCGGGATCCTCGAGTTCGGATTCTCTTCACCACCTTTCTTGAAGCAGGCTCAGCTGCTCCGCGAAATGATCTCGGCGTGACATGGACTCATGTGCGCGGCGCATCGGATCGGTAGTGGTGTCGATCCAGGACCGCTAGCGGTGGCGGTCACTCCAAATGTTCGTTTTAACCGAAGAGTACGTCTGAGGCGATTCGTCTTAGGCGGTTTTTTTTTTTGCATTAAGTCTATGTAGAACCAAACAGACGTTCCCATGTTGTTCGTTATATGCAAAAATTCGACTTAACCGAGTATGTCTTAACGAGAGTTCACCGTATTACAAAATGTGCCATTGGTCCTGCATCAATTTTCTACCAAGCAGTGTACTTTTTTTTTGTTCGGCACTTGTTTTTTAACAGTGGAGCTGTTTAAGCTTTTCGTTTCGCCGTGGAGCGTTACCAGAAAACTGCGCCTGCCGGTGATGTCACTGCGCGTTGCCTAGCAACGCCTCGCACAGCTGGTACGAGTCGTTGCTAAGTGACACCCTCTCCCAGGTTACCTTCGCCACAGCGCGAGACGCGGCCGACGTATCCGGCGTTTGTAGGCCACGCCTCGTCGGCGCGCCTCGCGGCGGACTATACAGTGCTGCCATTTCGCTGGCGTGGCGTCCACATGCCGACCGCGCGCGCGTCAACGCTGCGTCGGACTCTAAAGCGGCCTTTAGAAGACTGCGCGCCGACCCAAAGTATCATCCCGATACTCGGAGTCGGCTAAGTTTGGCTGAGAACCAGCCAAGCCAAACCAAGTTAAGCAAAGGAAAGCAAAGTTAAAGTTAGCAAAGGCCCACCAGCTTCGCGGTTTGCCCAGTCTTCGCACCAATTAGTGTGAAGCTGCCTCTAATTTTTTTGTATTCCGAAGATTGCCCTTAAGCATAATACATTTTGGGAAAGAAATACAAGGTGGCGTCACACGTATACGAACAAGTTTGCTTCGAGCATAAAGTCAAGCAAGAACCTGTAAAACTGCCCTTGTATCCAACGTCGCACGTCAGAGGTTTATCATCTCTAATCAGTTTCTCCTCACGTGTATTATTTTATATAAAATGATTGATGGCCATAACTAGTCCACACTTTATTATTCCTGTAGGCAGAATGTCAAAGAACTATTAATGATTTAAGCAACTTTCGGGCATGTCAGCATTACGGAAAAGTAGACGGGCAGTAAGAGATAAACCTAGAGTCTCTAATTTACATATAGTTATAGGCCACGGCGAAGACTAAGTTATTCAGTTGCCTGCGTGTGACTCAGGAAGTGGCAAGGCCCCGTTGCTTCGAAATATGATTTATGTTAAACAACCGGCACGTAGACACTGCTTACATATGAAAATTTCCGGCAGTAGCCATCTCACGATGAATGTCGCCGTTATTGCGTTTGGCATTAAAGTAATATAGCGACACACCGTATTGCCACCGCAGACACAGGAAGCGGCAATCTCGCTGCCAACCACAAAGCCAAATTATGCCACGACGCAGTGAATCACGTATATACTCGTGTAAGGGCCGCACCCGCAACTTAGGAGCCCAAAATCTGGACAGAGAAAAAACTCCAACAGAGAAGCAATCGCGGTCGGTGTCCAGCAGCCGCGCGCGCGCATCGGCGAATGTTGCCACGCTGCGCATTTCCGCGTGCCGCTACTAGGTGGCAAGAGCCGTCTAGTAGCAGCCCTTACACGAGACGGTTCGGTCCCGTCTAAGGGCCGCACCTTGTCAAAATTGTGAGAAAAAAAGTGCGACCCTTACCCGAGTCTATACGGCACTTAGTATCCTGGCTGCGACTTCCTTGCTATGGCTATCCATAAAGGGGGCGCGCTCGACGCCTAGATGTCTGTTGTGGATGAAGCGTTTCGGTTAAGTAGCCTTCAGATGTGTACAAGGCTGCGTAATCCCTGCGTCACCTACGCATTCATTCCGTGGAAGTGGCCTAGAGTGAGAACATAACGACGTGACCCAAGTTGCCTACTAGGCCAGACAGTACCAGCAGCAAGTTGTCTATTCGACTTATCATCATATGTGCCAGTTTCGCATGCCATGTGTGGCCTCAGTAGAGGCGATCGGGCGCGGTTCCAGCAGCCGCGACTGGACATGACGAAATTCGGGAGTTGATGGCACTTTGAATTCCGGTGAAGCTAACTAAAGCGCAAAATGAAATTAAATAGCTGTCCCTTTTAAACTGAAATGTCGAATAAAGGAGGTGGAACATAAAAATTTGACTAAAAGATGGCTTTCCACTGGTGTGTACTTGTGGAAGATGCATTTGGTGTTCTGTTAATTCAGCTACGTTGGCCGCTGCCCTTTTATACGAAAGCTTTGCTTGCACTGCTTCCCACAATTCGTCGGATACGCATGATATTGCTTTTCTTCTCTTTTTTCTTTTTTTCCAGTGTTTCGACTACCCCAACTACTTCCGCATTATGCTGACAGTGCCAGAGGAAATGCTGGTCGAGGCCCTCGACCGAATAGTAGCCTTCTGCAAGACTCACTACACTCGCTAGAACCGGCTAGCGCAACGTCAAATTCAGCCTCCCGATCTCATCGTAGGTGGCGCTACAGTCGCCAGGGAGGCTGGAGCACGACGTACCCGCCATAAGTGCGTGGGTGCAGAAGTAGTTGCGACGGCAGCAGACGGCAGAATGTGCTGCGAAGCATCGGTTTGCATCGGCAAGAAGAATGTTAGCATTTATCCAGGCGACATTGCGGCCGCGTCCACGAAATTTTCACGAGGCCCATCTAAGGAAGAAAAGGGAGCAGTGCCGTTTATTTTAAACAAGCACAACGTTCTTTAGGGGTAATAAATTTTACGTTTGAAGATTAAAGAAAGAAGAAAAGGTGTCGTTACTGCGCAGAACATCAGCTTCCAATAAAAAAATAAAGAAAAAAACTTTTATGACGTCGATAAATGCCATATCAGGGGGAGACCGCTTAGGGTTATCTATACCGTGCATCCAATGCACCTGCATCAGTGTTTTGTTGCGTTCCGCCCCCATCGGAATGCGGCAGCGTGCATCGGCCTGGCATTGAACCCGCGATCTCATGATCAGCACAGAAATGCCTTAAAACTAATGACACAAGTATACGCAGCTAAGTGCCGCATAACAGCTGGCGATGCAACGGAAAATAGGTGTAATTTTAAGAAGTAGAAAGAAAGCAGTGAATATTAGAGAGCAGAGAGTCTTTAGGTGATTACCTATGATTGAGGCATACGTGGAGTTGAGCAGGTCTTGGTAATTAGTGGAATTGCTTCATAAAACAGCGCTCGGGAAAACGGACCACGACGGCACACGCCGGGGGCTGCCACCAGTGCTTACAAACACGAAAGGCACATCAATGTTGTAGAACATATGTCATATCTTTCAAAAACGCCCATCAGGCACGAGCACCACGCATTTTCTTGTGATCAATTTCTTGTGAATGGCTATGTGATCAATTTCTTTGGTTGAGATCTTGATAGGTGGTGTGCTAGTGCAGCTAGCGGCTTAATTTACTGCGGGGACCGAAATTGGTCTCGTGCAGCGAGCTCGCACGGCAGCTGAGGCCGTGCGTGCTCGACCCTGCTAAGCCCAGTCAAGAATGTCCAAGAAGCCCGGACGGACCACCACAAAAGACCCTGAGACCAATAAATGTTTTTGATGATCATGATTAATTTATTGCATGCAAAATACAATCACGGCCGCGGCGGCCTCATTTCCATGGAGTCGAAAATGCAAAAACGTCCGTGTGCTTGCGTTGTAGTGCACGTTAAAGAACCCCCAGGTGGTCAAAATTAATTCCGGAGCCTTATACTACGGCGTGCCTCATAATCAGAACTGGTTTTGGCACATAAAGCCACAGAGAGAAGAAAGAATAATCTGCATTTTCCAGCCCTAAAATTGCCCTGCACACGTGCGCTGCATGCATTCAACCGCGGCTGTTGTTGGTGTCGTCGTCGACGCGTCATTGTTGTTGCCATCGTTGATGTCATCATCGTCGTTGTTGTGAATGCCATGGTTGTTGTTGTTTTTGTCGTCGTCGGGGTTGCCATGGTTGTCGCCGTCGATGTCGTAGTGGTTGTTGTTAAGGAAGATAGCTACAGAATTAGTTCAGGCCAGGCAGACGTTTACAGGATAATTTCTACTAACTCAGTGCATAGAGATTTCAGTAGCTCAGAATATATCTTTAGCTATATCATTTCTAGATATTAAAGGAGCCGGTGACAACGCAGACAGGGAATTGTTGTGGGATATTGTGAAGCATGAAGGCATAGATGACGATTCTCGTGGACCTGCTGAGATATATACAGGGTGTTTCAGCGAACACTTTCAAAAAATCCTAAAGGTAGGTTTTTTGAGAAAAATAGGAATTACTTTAAGGAGCAAGCTTTCAGGTTCGGGGGACCTAAGAAATTATGAGAAACGTGCGAATCACATAGGTAATTAACTAAAATTGCCTAACGAAATTTTTAATTAGCGACGTTTGGCGGTTATTGCCAATGGCGAGTTTGTAGCTACGGAGACGACGATGCCGTATAAGTTTTTAAAGCAAAGAAAAAGTCACTCTGTAAAGCCCTACAGCCCGCGAAAATCAAGTATTTTTTCCCTCGTGAAACCGAAACGCGGCGAACATGGTGCGCCGGAAATCTGGTGCAAACGCAACGTCCGCTGATGACATGTTGCGGTGACTGCGGCGCCCAATTCGAAATGTCTGTGATGATTCCCCAGGCTAGGGAGCCTCAACGCTCAGCTTAGACCACGGCTGGCGTTATCTTTTCTTTCGTTGGTATAGGCGCAAGCAAGATTCTAGCCATCGCCCACTACACGGTCACCCGCTTTGGGAGCCCTGGTAGGCGGTGCCGGCAGGTTTGGTATTTCTTTCTTGTCTTGACCACTTCTGACGTCGCTACCTGACGAGCTAGATGTGAGGCGTCACCTTCCGTTCATTCACTCGTTAGGTTCATCTGCTGTTTTTTTATATAATCGCTGCGTGTTCGGAAGCGCATGAGGCAAAGAAAAGGTTTGTTTGCGGAGCAAGGAGGACGTTCGCGGCAGTGGCTGCATGCTGTTAGTTCTTGTGGCTTGTAGCGCCAGTTTTACAAACACGTTGACGTTTCCCTTTAATGTGCGTGTTTTCGGGGTTCGCGTGTGACATAGCCATTGCATTACCACTAGACTACCATTGCATTACCAGTACGTTTCAGGATGAAGGTTTCAACGCCGCAGCGTTAATATTGTGCAAATGGCCGCGCCAGCGCAACTCCAGTACTCCGTTGCCGAGAAAGTGGGCATTGTGCTGGCTTATGTGAGCGCGCAAAAGGACGCGGAGCTCGCATCGAGGCTGTATGCTGCCCAACATCCTGGCTGTCGTGTGCCAGCTCGCCCCACATTCGTATCGATATTTAATCGGTTTAGGACCACTGGATCAGTCCATGCACAGAAAAGGAAGCGACCAGCCAGTGCAACCGATGATTTTGACAGCGATGTACTGGCATACGTCGCTGTCAGGGCGGAAGCAAGCGTCAGGGAAATTGCCAGTGCATATGGAGCAAGCCCAGCTTCAGTTTGGAGGTCACTTTCAAGACACAGCTACCACCCATATCATGCGTGTCTTCACCAAGAGCTGAGACCAAGCGACTTTCAAAAACGGCTCGATTTTTGCAACTGGTGCCTTATTCAATGCGACGAAGATCCTGAATTTCTAAACAGAGTGCTTTGGACTGACGAGGCCCAATTATTTAGGGATTCGAATGTCAATTTGCACAACGCACATTATTGGTGCGATCAGAATCCCCACTGGCTTCGTGAGCATGCATAAGCACCAGGTAAGGTGGTCAGTGAACGTATGGTGTGGCATTTACAACGGCCCTATTGTTGGTCCTTACTTCATTGACGGAAACCTTACTGAAAAGAAGTACGTAGAGTGCGTTTTGAAGGGCGTCGTCTCCGAGTTTGCCTCAGAGTTACCACTGGCTGCGCTGAAAAAAATGTAGTTCCAGCACGACGGAGCCCCGCCGCATTTTTCTTCACCGGCTCGTAAATTCATTAACGAGTCCTTTCCGAACCAGTGGATTGGGCGTGGTCGAAGCACACCCTGGCCGCCTAGGTCACCCAATTTGTCACCCTTGGACTTTTTTCTCTGGGGATATGTTAAAAATGAGGTTTTCAAGACGGAACCAGCCAACGTCGAGGATAGGAAGCAACGTGTGAGAAGCTCCCTCGACAACATTTCCAGACAGACGATTTTATCTACTATGAACTCCATGAAAGAGCGCCTTCATCTGTGCATCGCAATGCACGGAAAACAATTTGAGCACATCATTTAAATATTTTGTGTTGTCCAAAATGATATTACTCTCGTGGAGAGTCCGAATAGGCCTACAACCGAATGAAAGATAGTAATAAACTATGTTTGTCCATTAATGTTTGTTATATTACTCAAAACTGCTAAACATAGTATGAAGTCAAGATTTCCTAATCCTCGGCCAGCACTTACAACAAATGGGACGGTAGCTGGTACGAAACAACGTCGCGCTACAATGCCGAGAAGCTGCCAGCTACGGTTCCCTCGTTTATTTTAGCTGTGAAGCCCATACCATGTAAAAATAACTCTCGTCACGATATCGGCACCGCTAAAGAAACTCTGCACTGTCACAAAAGCGTGGCTTTATTCTTTCAACGAAGCTAGCGTAATGTGAATGGAAATTAAAGGACTGCTTCCGGAGGCAACCGCACGGGCAGAGCGTCAGGCCAGCGCCCAACAGCATCTTAAGATCGACAACTGCGTAGTGGGCGATGGCTAGAATCTTGCTTGCGCCTACCAACGAAAGAAAAGATAACGCCAGCCGTGGTCTAAGCTGAGCGTTTAGGCTCCCTAGCCTCGGGAATCATCACAGACATTTCGAATTGGGCGCCGCAGTCACCGCAACACGTCATCAGCGGACGTTGCGTTTGCACCAGATTTCCGGCGCACCATGTTCGCCGCGTTTCGGTTTCACGAGGGAAAAAATACTTGATTTTCGCGGGCTGTAGGGCTTTACAGAGTGACTTTTTCTTTGCTTTAAAAACTTATACGGCATCGTCGTCTCCGTAGCTACAAACTCGCCATTGGCAATAACCGCCAAACGTCGCTAATTAAAAAGTTCGTTAGGCAATTTTAGTTAATTACCTATGTAATTCGCATGTTTCTCATACTTTCTGACGTCCGCCGAACCTGAAAGCTTCCTCCTTAAGATAATTCGTATTTTTCTCAAAAAACCTACCTTTAGGATTTTTTGAAAGTGTTCGCTGAAACACCCTGTATATACTTTTTAAAAGGAAGGAGGATGTAGGAAAAGAAGATTATTTGCAGGTCGGAGATTTTACTGCGTCAATTTTTCCGCCAAAGTTGGGTCTAAAAAAAGTCCACCCTTTGATCGCCATGCTCCCGCTTTAAATTGTAATATGAACGACCATGCTACACTTTTAAGCAGTTGTGCGGCAATACATAGCGATTGAAAAGGTGAGCACTGCTGTGCACACCGCTAGCCATTTCATCTCACTTTTGATTGTCATATAACCATAGCCATGAACAGTGATGGAACACGAGCCAATAAACTTGGCGCGAATGTAAATTTAAATACGCTGGTCTAATGACTATCAAGAATACCGTAATACACTGCAACTAGACGCTTTATTTAAAAAACAGGAGTTGGTGAACCCGCCAGGAAAACGCTCATGTGCAATCATAAGCTCACATGGAATATGCCATTTTTTGTTGCTTTATTCGAGTTCATTATAATGGAGTAGGTTTGTCAGTCTACAATTTAGGCATCCGTGTTTTGCAATATGAGCAAATTTGGACTCTGTGTATTTTTGTTTCATCTCGCAGGGTGTTAAGCACACTGCATGTACAGGCTAGACAATGGAGTTTTTATTTCTCGTCAGATTGGGATATGATACGGGTTTGTCCGAGAAGTAGTAGGACTGATTTTTCCCGCCAAGATGTCGTCAAGAAGGGGGATGTTACTGCGCTGGTTGGGTGGTTGGGGTCTTAGGCACGAGCGCACCAGTTGCCAGTCGTATCCAAGCCTTCACGGAATGTACATCGAGCTTAAGGTGAACCCCTTTCAAGGTGCCTTGTCATCTGCACAAAGAATCGTTTGTTAGAGCAGCGTTACGCGGTGAAGTTTTGCGTCAAACTGGGTAAAACTGCGAGTGTGACCTGTGACATGCTTAAGACTACTTATAGGAGTGATTCCGTGGGTCAATCAAGTGTTTTTGAGCGGCACAAATTGTTTCGGGGGGGAAGAGAGCAAGTTGAAGGTGAGCAACGGTCAGGACGCCCTTCAACGGCAAAAAAGTGACGAAAACTTAGTGAAAGTGCGAAATCGATCGTTTGAACTCTGACCGCAGATCGAATGTGCGGATCGTATCAGAACAATTAAGCTTGCCAGAAACTGTTGTGCACGAAATTGTTACCGAAAACTTCAGACTGAAAAATGTTTATGGCAAACTTGGTGCCCAGGTGTCGAAGGTGTTAACCGATGAAGAAAAACAAAGACGTCTTGTGATTTGTCAAGAACTTCTTGATTGTGCTCGTGGTGATCCTAATTTTCTCGACAGTGTTATCACCGGAGACGAGTCGTGGCTTTTTAGCACGACCCCGCGACAAAGCGACAAAGTTTTCAATGGCACATTCCCGCCTTACCTCGTCCGAATGAGCAAATCGAAAATGAAATTTCTGTTGATAATCTTTTTTGACTGCAAAGGAATGGTTCACAGAGAGGTTCTACCGCCTGGTCAGACTGTGAATGCTGCATTCTACGTGGCAGTACTTGAAAGACTCAGAAAAGAAGTCGCCCGCGTCCATTCAGCAATCGCTGGGTCATGGAGGCTCCATCACGACACTGCGCCGAGCCGCACAGCCTTTACTGTCACGGGCTTCCTAACCAAACATAGCACCACAAAGCTCTCCATCCGCCCTACAGCCCAGATGATGATGATGATAATGATGTACAACTCAGTACAAATGCTGCTCCTTCAGACTTCTTCCTCTTCCCCCGATTGAAAAGGTTCTTGAAATGACGGCACCACGGCTCGGTCGAGCCCATTCAAGAGGCCGTAACGAGAGAGCTGAAAAGCACCCCAGTTTCAGCGCCCCAGGGAGCCTTCAGTGATTGGCAGAGTCACTGGAAACGCTGTGTTGATGCAGAAGGGGCATATTTTGAAAAGTATTAGCCGATGTGTCCAAATTGTGATTAACTTTAATTCAGTCCTACTACTTTTCCGACAAACCCTGCACGCTTGCTTGTTCACGTAAATTTGCAGTGAACCAACCTAGCGCTAGTAAGAGATACAAAGCTTTAAACACGAGGGTTCAGCCACTTCTGAAAATGACATTTAAAAAATGGGCTGCGAGTATAGAATTTTCTGCGTTCTGTTATTTTTTTCACATCCCTCTCACCGACGTTGCAAAATTTTGCAGCATCGTAGGCTAAAAGTATTTATCTAAGGAAAATGGGCACTTGAATATCTAAGCTTACTTAGTTGCACAAATTGTGCGGTAGACTACGACATCATATTCAACTCGCTTCAACAGACAGTAAAGAAAAATTGTGAGAACCAGTAGCGAGTTTCACTATGCCTTAACACACAAACTAGTTTGTGGATCAATGTTCCATAATTCATTTGCTACCCCTTTATTTCAATACTCAAAGAACTTGTTTAAATGTTGTTTTTAATTTTTGTTTTGCCATTAAAATGATCATGCACAAACAGTGCAAAGCAGCACATCTATTACGCTTGCCGAAAACCTACATATTTTTGTGCAGCAACAAAATATTTTAAACTACTCTACCTTCAGGCGCGTCTTCTGCTCTTCAATATTGTAAGCAGCTGTGCTGAAACTCATTTCAATGGTTCTTCTTGTGGCTGCCATATGAATGATACTTTGGACAACTGAAGACAGTCTAGGGAATTTTTTGTAGCGAGTCTCTCACCATTCGAACAGTTTGTGACATCTTCGACGCCATTGCAATACAAATATCTTATAATTCTTCGTCATTTCGATCCGACTCTCGGATGACTTGCCTATCCTGAATTTCGTCCTTCGCCGCCGACCCACACCACGCAAATGCGCATTCCCTTGTTGACGAGCAGCACTGCTGTGAATGTCACGGCGACACCTCCATTCTAAGGCAGGGTAGCCGTCTCTAAAAAAAACGTCGCAGTTTCGCCCGAAAGGCGAAATATCGATTGCCATTGCAAATTAGTAGACAGCTATGCGAAGTAAAGACAGTAGTTTTATCGGCCGCTTAAAGTTGTAAACATTGGCTTACTAACTAAATTAACAAGCACGGTGTCACGCGCACACAGATATACATGAACACATCTCGCTCGATGACCGCGGAAACTCGCTTGTCAAAACGCTGGAGTGATCAAGCGTGGCGGCAGCAGCGAGCGAATTGACGTTCGTGCATTCTCTGACTTCAACGCGAAGTAAACGTCGAAAGCACAACGCATAACGCTCTGACCAGAGAGGAAGCCGTAATACGGTGGGGCCGCTGTCAAACTCACTGCGCCACCTCCATTCTAAGGTCGGGCAGCCATCTCTAAAAAAATTTATTCCCAGGTTTTACGCGGCAAAACCACGATATCTAAGAGGCACGCTGTAGTGGAGGAGTCAGAATTATTCTGACTACCTGGAGTTCTTTAACGTGAACCCGATTACGGCACACGGGTGTTCTTACATTTCACCTCCATCGAAATGCGGCCGCCGATGCAGGGATTTGAACCCGCAACCTCGGGCTTAGCAGTGCAACGCCAAAGCCACTACGCCACGACGGCGGGTCGTCCGCCTCACGCCTGAGCACGATCACCTCAAGAAATCCGGTCTTACTAAACTGTGAGAGAGAGAGATAGAGAAAGCACTTTATTCGCACCCGTCATAGAGTATGGGCGAACGGGGTGAGACGCAGCTCCCCCTTTCACCGTCTACCTCCCCCCTAGACGTCAGCGTAATCAGTTGGCTTCCGGCGGCGGCCTGGGCTTGACAGATGACTTGTTTTTGAGCTTGTTCTTCCTGGCTATGGATGGAAGATTCCCATGACTCTTGGTTCCCATCTAGACCGTTTAGCGCTGGGCAAGCCCAGAGCATGTGATTTGGGATCGCGTCATCGTGACCAGCGTCCGGTT
This sequence comes from Dermacentor silvarum, assembly GCF_013339745.2. Lineage (NCBI taxonomy): Eukaryota > Metazoa > Arthropoda > Arachnida > Ixodida > Ixodidae > Dermacentor > Dermacentor silvarum. The sequence goes on along the minus strand of NC_051163.1, from coordinate 64,314,099 downwards.
CTCCTCCGCCAAACTCGTTGACTCTTTCTGCCGAGCATTCCTTAGGGTTAGCAACGAGTCTTCGGTGGCGACGGGCATACTGAATCCTGGATCCCACTTCTGAATTATGCTGTCTTGTCGTCGGTGATGCAGACACAAGTTGTAGTAGAAAACAGTGATTTAATGGAAGAATAAAAGTTACATGCTCGTAGTCGCACAGGCTGACTTTGCCACACAGGCGAGCACTACGCCACACAGGCGAACTCCCACGAACATAGACACACGTCTTCTTCCTTCAACAACCAGGCGACAACTGCTACGTGGGTCCGAATTTCAGTTAAGCCCACTAACACACTACGTAAAGAGCGCTTCCCGAGGGAGGGCGCCAGCGATATGCTAACAACTGTAAGACGATGATGGAGAGATGACGACAGCAAAGCAGCGATTTTATGGCGTAAATGGCGGGACAACAACGGTATGGCGAGAATCAGAAGATGAATCTAGATTGACGATGGGCCAGCCCGGGCCCGTGCAGTGTTCTAAGCTGGACTTCATCGTATTCACTTCGTACTGTTGAAAACCAATCGACATTACCATCATCTCGCCATTCGATCTCGCTTGTGTGCCTTCTCTTGTCTTGCCCCGCGTGTCAAAGACACTGCTCTCTTTTGCTGGCGGCGCAGTGCTGCAGCAGAGAAGGCGCAGGATGACAGGGAGGAGTTCTTGGAACGCTCCGCCGTCCCTGTACGCCACCACCGCCAACAACCCGACCGCCGGCTTCGTCGAGAGAGTGGACCTGATCCCCAACTGCCAAGAAAAAGGTCATCCCCCTCTCGATCGGCGACCCCACCGTGTTCGGCAACTTGTTGCCGTGCGAGGAAATTCTCGCACCCGTCGTGCCCAGCCTCCGGAACCCGAAGAATTACGGCTACATACCCAGCACAGGTGAGCGAAGAACGTTCGTGTACGTTAATATCACTACATGCACGACGTCGTGCAGGTCAACCAGAAATAGCTATTTGTACGACGCGACAGCCACGCCATGACCGGCGCGCGTGAACAGTGCGCGTGAACGGTGCGCGAAAGGATTGCATTGGTTTTGGTTAAGTCAGGTCAGGTCAGGTCTCGTACACGGGGTGCGCTGGTCGGCTGAAACAAAGCCCAGACGCGCGTCCGCAAGCGTCTGGGCGCAAGCGTCTGCGCTTGCGTCCGCGCGCCTCCGCAAGCGTACGCGCGCAAGCTCGCGTCCCGCGGCCACGCATGCGTAGATGGTACGGTACGGCTCGTACGCGTTGAAACGCGGCGCGATCTCGGTGAACAGCTCTTCTCTGGCATTGCGAGCTTGGGCTGCTTCGCGTCGGCGCGCCTGGCTACGCATCTACGGCGCGGTACATTCAACTCTCAGTGAAGCTGATTTATATCATGCAAGAAAGTGCTTCTTTTTTTCTTTTTGAGCGGATCTTACAGCTCTAAAAATATAGCAATTACGTTTATAGATATCGAAGCATTATGAGATACTGTCAATAACCAAGTATGCAGGGGCGTCTGGCAAAGCGCTTATGAGCGAGCCCAGTGAGCGCTAGCTGTCGCGCGTCTTTGTGGATGCAAACCGCCATTCTTGTCGAGGCGCGGCAGGCGCTAGGCGCGTAGACGCGAGCTTGCGCGCGTCCGCAAGCGTACCTGTGGTCTGGGCTTTAGATCACCCCAGCCACGTCAGAAACACCTCTGCAGGCCTGAAAATACGCTTCTTAATCGTGTCAACGTTCGTATGAATTACGGTTGGGAATAAGTGTTATCACCACTTGAGGAATGAGTTTAGCGCGAAAGCTTTAGGTTAGGTTAAGTCATGTCAGATCAGGTTAGGTCGGGTCAGGTCTCGTACACGGGGTGCGCTAGTCGACCGAAACGAGGGCCTAAATCACCCCACCCACGCCAGAAACAGCTCTGCAGGCATGCAAATATGCTTCTTAAACATCTCAGTGTTCGTATGAGTTGCGGTCAGCAATTACTGTTATCACCACTTCGGGACTTTGTTAAGCACCCTCTACAAACGCGCATGTTCCCACCTGCATCAAGCCTGGTGCGGTCATCGCGTCGTACTCATAGCAATTCCCGGTTTACCCGTACGACGTCGTACACAGACCGACACAGTCCACTAAGGCATCGACCACTAAGACTGGTAAGGGACCTCATCTCTGTTGAAACTTATTCTGATTACCTACTGCTATGCTATAAGGCTGTGTGCACAAATAATTTTAATGCGTTAGCTTTCCTTACCTCGTCCCACAGTTTCTCGCCCTCGTCTGTGTCCGCAGTGCAAATGTAATTTTTGAGGCGAAAGCATCAAATAAGCCCATTGAGCGAAAAAGCTAGCGTCTGTACCAGTGAAATGGTACCAAAATTCCTATTGAGTGCGACGCCACGTCACGTGGCCGCCTCGACGGTGCAGAGAGGGCGCAAGGGGACACCTGGAGGCCGTCTGGCGCACTAGGCGTTGCGTGAGAGCAGAAGGTATCACCGCAGCCGTGGCCTAGTGGAGCGCCCGCCTCGGCTGCGGGAGGGTGTGGGTTCCGGGCACCCACTGGTTCAAATGGGCACACGCGTACCCCGGCCTGGCGTTTGGCTTCCTTCAAGGGTGATACGCTTGGGAAAGGAGCCTGCGCCCCGAATTCCTGTCGAAACCAACATTCCCGTCGAGCACAAAACAAAAAGGGATGTTTGGGCCGCTCCCATGGTGGCCATTTCCCATTTCGCGTTCTAAGCACCTATTGAGGTGGGGACGCCTTCGGGTTGGAACAAACACCCCTTTCCAAGCGTTGAGGTCCCATAATGGCCGAACACCACGCCGGGAGCGCACTTGTACCTATTTTACCGGTAGGTACCCGGCGGCAGCACTTGCCTCCCACAGCCCTTCAACAAGGCCGTCTTTGGTTGGACAAGAGGCGCCCAGAGACCACTCCTGAAATCTCTATTCGGCCCTCTTTCGAGATGTGAACCCCTCTCGAGAGCCGAGCACCAGGCCAGGGAACATCTCTACCCATTAGAAAAAAACCGGTGGGTTCCCGGCGGCACCGCGATTTAGAACTCGGTACCTCCCGCATACGAGGCGGATGTTCTGTTTCTTTCCGAAAATAAACAGTTGTGAGTAAGCGCTCGTGTGTCCCAGTTCACTGTGTCTTTATCTATTGTGCGCGCTAAATATTTCACTATGAGGCGGATGCTCTACAGCAAGGCCACCTCTCATCACGGATATGTGCGTGCCAGTGTCAATGAGTGCTGGGACACCGACGCCATCGACTACGACGTCCATCAAGTTCTGGGTGGTCGGCAAAGTGATCAGAGGGTCTTGTGGTCGAGTCGTCAATGCAGCGTCACCTCCGGGAGCTTCATCGCTTAGTTTTCCGGAGACGGGCATCGCGGCTGCATCTGGGACGGTGGGCGACGAACCTGCGGCGATAGGGGATAGCCGACGAGCTGGTGGCGAGCGGGACTGGTGGCGTCGGAATGATGACGATAGACTGTTCCAACGACATAAGCTCATTGTTTAGTTGTTAGGTGTCAAAAGCAGGCTGGTAACGACGCTGGCTCTGGTCGGGGCGATAACTGGCGAATGGCGGTCGCTGAGGGGAGGAGACAGTATGTTAGTTACAATGGCGAGCAACGTGACCGATACGCCGGCAGGCAAAACAGATTGGCCGATCGTCTGTGGTTCGCCACCCGGCTGGATTTCGGTAGTGTACAGGATACCGCTGGCAGCTGGATGGACGAGGAGCACTAGACAGCCGTGAAGTGGCAACGGCGCATACAGAATGAACTTCGCGGATCAGCGAGTTCTTCGTGGACTATTGCCTGCACAAATGGTACTGCAGGCACAATGTTCGGCTCACTGGGGTGGGAAATAAGGGCTTCAAGGTCTCGCTGTTCTATCCGCATCAGGTCGTCAGATGATGATGGTCGCTGGTGTGATAACGTGCAGCGCATGCTGGCGCCGAGGCTATCTAATGTGTGACGTCACACCTGCCTATAAAAGGGCATGCGCTTTGTGAATAAACGCGTTCTTGCTTTGTGGCCTAGGTCATATCAACTGGATTCCGAGCTTTTCGTCACAAGAGGATGTCACAGCTGTGTTCAGCAGACGTGCGAACGGCGTTGCAATGCGGCGGCTCTTGGCCTGCTCAAAGCGTTGACACTCTTTTTTGATGTCCTGTAATGTCTCACAGTTTTTGCACAAGCATCATCAGCGATCCACTCCAGTACATGGCCAACCTTTTCTGGCTCGGCCATATCGCTGTCGCCCTTATGGCGCAGAGCCAGCACGTCCTGGATGCAAGAGACGTATGATTCTGTGGACGTTTGGAGGCGGGTCGCTAGCTCTTTCTGTGCGGCGCTCCTCCGCCCGGCAGGGCGGCCGAACAAGTCCCTCAGCTTCTACTTGTACGTGTCCCAGTCTTTAAGCTCTTCCTCGTAGTTATCGTACCACGCTTTCGTCGTGCCTTGTAGGTAGAATACCAAGTTAGCCAACATAATCGTCAGATCCCATTTGTTGTGGGCAATTACACGCTCATACGCTGCGATCCAGTCTTCCACGTCATGGTGCTCGGTGCCGCAGAACGTTCCTGGATCCCGCGGCTGAGCCAGGACAACCGCCGGCGTTGATGTGGGCAGCGCCATTTCGGGTCCTGTTTCGCCCGTTATGTCCCGTCCTAGGTGACGACCACTGCGGAGCTCCGTTGCCTCTCGTGGGTACCCCGCTCCTCTCACCAATTTGTTACGTTGCGGAAGTCACATATAAAGATGTAGTTACACTATTTACAAGAAAGGCAACGATACACAAACAACATGGCTTTCGAGACCGATTACACCTCGACACATCAAATCGCCGTCTTCTGACATTGGCGCCGCTCTTGGATGAGCCGTAACAATATGGTGAGAGACCGCATGTTTCACTGACAAAAGGAAGTTGGCCGGTCGAAGAAGGGATGGAAAACAACGGCTTAAATCAGATTAGGTTTAATTTTTTCGCAAGCTGAAGACAAGAACACAGGATTAAATCGATTACGTGAATTTCCCACGTCAATCTAACGTCATTTTGGGATTTCTGTTCTACATAATCGCTTCTGAATTCACTTAGGACAGAGGGGCGGTATCCAACGTATTGTATTACTGCCGCAAGCGGTAAGTTGTGTTTTCGTTCACGTTTGTCGCCCTTGCACTTCTCATTTGTAAACTTTAATTAAAACTACAAAAGAATGTCCCAATGCTTTCCTGGGCTTCACTATGTCTTAGCTTCATATGGCGGACTAACCAAAATCGGGCTCATTGGTTCTCATTTTTATTATTCATTACGTGTATTCAAATAATGCCATCAGTGTAAAATACCGGCCTTCTTCCTTGCCAGCGTGTTACTCATGTAACCCTATGCAAATATGTCGTCAGGAAGACAGCGACCTGCGAACATTCTACTGGCGTTACAAATCATTTATCTCCAGGATCAACGGCAGCTAAGGAAGCTGTTGCTGAATATTCATCGAACGGAGGAATCAAGGTGAAACCTCAGGTTGGTGTTTGTTCCAAGAAAACGCGAGCGCGTGGTTTTAATAAACCGCAGTGCGTGCACTTAGACATAGGATGCCTAATTGGCCATTTGGGAGGAGTTGATGGGAAGGGCACAAGCTTGGCTACTGCCGCTGGGCCCCGGTCACATGACTGGCTCAAACTGTGTATGAGGCCGCTGCTCCCTGGCGAACCCTTGGAGTGACCCGCTGGTCGGATCCAGGGGAGTATTCTGCAAGTGTACACCTACTGGACATGTCCATTTCGTCTGCTGCTAAGTTTTGATTGGCTGGGCTGGGGTACGCGTCAAAGGGAGGCAGGCGCCCCCAAGCGATCAGTACTTCAGCAGCAGACGAAATGGACATGTCAACTGGGTGGATCGACACTTACAGGATACCCCCCCCCCCCCCCTCGCCTCGTAGAGTTCTCGTAGAGTGTTTGAACGAGGCTGAATTGGCGTGTATTACTTGCATACCGTCACAATCCCAACGTGTGTGGTATGGGCAGTCTCGTCTTGGCCCGATTCCCACGCGTTTTCGTGGTTGCCAAGATGCGGCGAGTGCCCGCTTCTCCGGGACCGCACGACGTGAACATGGAGCCATCGGCTTTCACGCAAGATAATTGCCCCCTGGCATGTTCCTAGGACCCATGTTCCGAAGGTTAGCAAGGTGGCGCACCTGAAGCGCCTGCGGCGACCATAGAACGAGCGGCAAGACTCAAATATCCCGGCACTCTTCTTGTGCCAGATAGTGCGGGCTGTAAGCATTGTGCGCAGTAGTCCGGTAAAAACAGATTCATAGAGATTCCAACGAAAATTATCATACAGAGAACCCTGGCACGGCGATCGTTCAGATAAGCAAGGAATAGTGGTTTATTACATGGATTTGTCTGATCTTCATGATTTTGCCTCAGATGTTTATGTTCTTGTGGCTTTGTTTACTGCGCCTTATCTACCTTTATCGGCGTAAATTTCGAAGCGATCTTAGATTTTTAAACGCAGCAGGTAATAAAAATTCGTGCACATGCGGGAGTATTGCGCCTTGTGACACTTATAACGCAATGTTTCGGCGAAAACGAGCAATTTTCGAAGTCACAAAACCTTTTGAAGCCAGCAGGACAATGTTTAGGCGAATGCTTGTAATAACCATCATTCGCACGCTAGTTGAACCGTCGTGATCGCAGTTCCCACGGACACTAGAGCCAGAGTTCTCTCTATAGTCATCTTTGTAGAAAACTATCAACAGCACATTGGGTTAATTGATAAACTATGCTGTTGTATATCCCGAACGTAAGACCGGAAAAGTACACACTGCACCTAATGTCTTCTCGTGCACAAAGTCGGTTGCGTTTTCGGGTTGGCGTGAAAAGCGACCAATTCCGCGCATCCCTGTACGGATAGCAACGTTCGACCTCATTCCCTTAGATAAGTATCTGGTGTAGTGGTGCTTTCTATTGCCATCACTTCCTTCCGCGTTGGGTTGCAATCTCAATATTCGCGAACTTGAATTTCCCGCGACTGGTGAACTGGCTTTCCCACAAGGCGCAGTTGCCTGGCGGCCGAGTTTATCACGCCAGGAAGTGCGCAATCGGAGAAAAAGATGCCGCATATTTCTAGCCTGGTTCCGATTATAGGGCAATTGTGTAACACCTGCCATATACAGTCGCGAGCAAAGGTATGGCGAGTGCAGATGACATTCTTTTTTTTTTTCAGCCTATAAGCATGCAGGCAAAAATCGAGTGGTTATAGCTTACATGCACCTGTTCAATCAAGCTATGTCATTCAGAGAATTTTATGTTGCACGGCTGTGCCATCAGAAAATTTAAATATTGTGAGGATGTAGTGATATCTAGACTTGCTCGCGACTGTATGTATGTATGTATGTATGTATGTATGTATGTATGTATGTATGTATGTATGTAAGTGCGTATTTGCGGGTTCGTATGAGTGTGTGTGCGTTACTTCTTTTTTTTTGGAAACCGGTAGTTCTTTCTTTGGACACTCCAGACTACATGGACACTCCAGGCGAATTTACACTGTCATCGTCGGCGTTGCCGTGATGATTTGTATAAAGTTGAAGTTCGATAACGTCGCGGCCGCACGCCGTAGGTTGCAGCTGCGAGCGAAAGCTTGCGAGGGTGAGCCGAGCATGATGGGGGCTTGATGCGGCGATGTCGTCTCGCGCTGGCAAGGCAATTTGGCGGAGATGGAGCACGCCCACTTTTCGCGCTCAAGGAGGGGGAGATGGTTTGAGGTAGATGTGCGTGCGCTAGGAAGGGGGGACGGAGCAGGTTAGCGCGCGTCTCTTCTACGCCAGCTGTGGCGGCTGAGCGCGGCCGCGCGCGCCCTATCTTGAAGCGCTGTGTTCACAGGCTAATCGACCTGAGAGTACTGATTGTTTCGTGTGTTCTCGTACGCCTAGTTCACGTTAAAGCGGGAGGCTGCATCAAGGGCAATGCGCTCACCTTTGCTGGCACTTTTCATCACACCAGCGTTCTCACAGCGAGTGTGCGTGATCATCGAGTGAGATGCGTTCGCGTTTGCTTGTGCGGGCGTGACAACACGTTTGTTAATTTAGTTAGTAAGTGAATGTTTACAGCAGTTTATGCAGCTGATAAAACGACTTACCTTACTTCGTACAGCTGTCTAATAATTTGCTATCGCAATCAATGTTTCGCTTGTCGGCCGAAACAATGACTCATTTTTTACAGCGAAGCTACTTATGGCTAGGCTTCCGTGCATTCTTGTTCCGCTTCAACAAAAACTCAGGTCCCGAATCGGACGCAAAATTGTTTGATTCTATGCAAAAGCTAATACATCTCATCACTTAGATATCCATTTCGAGTAGATTAGTTATCAATAGCTGCCATTTTCAAGGTCAGTAGACGCTCAGGTAGATAAGAAAGGACCCCCCGTGGTTGCTTATAGTGGCTATGGTGTTGGGCTGCTGAGCACGAGGTCGCGGGATCGAATCCCGGCCACGGCGGCCGCATTTCGATGGGGGCGAAATGCGAAAACACCCGTGTACTTAGCTTTAGGTGCACGTTAAAGAACCCCGGGTGGTCCAAATTCCCGGAGTCCCCCACTGCAGCGTGCCTCATAATCAGATCGTGGTTTTGGCCCCTAAAACCCCATAATTAAATTTTTAATTTTAGTTCAGATAAGAAAGGTTTCTCAAAGATTTGCCGCTGTGCGATCCCCCGCATGGACCATGTCTACGTTCGCACCACCTCTCTTTGTCGGCGTTCCAAGCGCTTGCGTATCTAGTTTCCTTTCCTTCCGCTCTCCCGTGGTGGCGGTGCCGTCGAAACGCCTCGCGTGTCCAGTTGTCTCCGGCTTCTCGGGGCGGTGGTTCCATCGTCCGCGCGAATGTTTATAAAAAAGCAGAAAGACAAGTTGCCGTTCTCCGTATATTGAATTTCCCTTCTCTTTTGTCGTAATGGGGAGGCCGCGAATAGTCCGGACTCCCGAGGAGCAGTGCGCCTCTGTACTAAACAGTTTCGCCTCTCATCCACCTTCACAGAGGGGAATGGCTGAGGAACTTTTTTTTTTTTCAGGCTGATGAATTTTATACGCTGTGAATGTCTCGATGACTGAAAAATGTCAGGTTGTCCAAACGTTGTCTAAAAGCAAAGAGTGTCAGTCGCCCGATCCCGATCTGTTTCGCAGGACGTCATTTTGACCTGCGGCTGCGCACAGGCGCTGGACATGTGCATCACTGTCCTCGCAAACCGCGGTCAGAACATCCTGATCCCGAGGCCGTGTTTCTGCATCTACAAGACGCACGCAGAGTTCCTTGGCATCACGGTGAAGTTTTACAATTTGCTGGTAAGGATAGCTGTCCTGAGTGCATTCACTCCACGCAAATTTATTGTTTCCTTTTTAAAAGGGACACCTGAATAGCAAGCCTAAGTCACCTTATAATTTCTTAGTATTTTCTCATATTTCTACTTTGGCAGGAGAATGTTGTACAAATCAAAAATACATAAATTCGTGGGTCGATCGTATGGGCCAAAAACCAAGATACGTTAATCACGGACGCCGTAGGGGGGAACTCCAGATCAATTTTGACCGCCAGTGGTTGTTAACATGAACCTAAATCAATGTTGACGGGCGTTTTTTTTTTTTAACACGAAAGTGTTTTATGCCGGGGTCCACCAAGACTTCACTGACGTATTTCCGTCACGGAAATACGTCACACGAACATACACGAACATAATACAAAGAAAGAAACCAGAAGAAAAAGTTCCACAAACATGCAACATTTGGGAATCGAACCCACGACCTCTCGGTCCGCGACGATAGATCGCCGAGCGTTTAACCCATTGCGCCACAAACGCATTTGCAGAGAGCTACACAGACGCGCCTTATATATCTAACACTCCTCCGTGTACCCGCGCTCTTGCTCGGGGCGGTGCCGCCGCCTACGAGCAGAAAAGAGAAGTACTGCATTATGACACTAACGCGCACCGACAGTGAACGCTTCGGTGGTCTTAGCACTACGACGCCTCGATGCCAGCATTCGAAGGGACGCTGGCATCAAGAAGCACTACCAACTACTAGGTGGCGTTCACCGTACTCAGCACAGCGGAGCGTGGCCTCCGCAATTAGCTCTGAAAATGTTCCTGAAGTTGATCGCGGAGGCTGCAATTACGACGCGCGGTACGCGCTGATTTGACTCGGTGACGATTCAGTTACGTGCTTTGTCTTGCGCGTTGTATTAGTGTGTCAGTTACGTGCTTCGTCTTTCGCGTTGTGCTAGCGTGTGCAGCGTAGTGCAGCTTCCATATGCACGACGGTTGCTCATGGTCATCGACGTTGGTAGTCGTGATGGAGGAGACGGCACGTGCCACCAGGCGTCAGCGTGGGTGCATCAACGCCTAAGGGCGCTTTAGCCACAAAACACCAATAGACATTATATATCAATGTGCAATAAACATTACACTACTTCTGTGAAGACACGTTTCACTTTCGTGTTCTATACCGATTCCTATATAAGAGGGATCAACCACATTTTTTTTTTAATTGCCCGCATCAAAATTTGGCCTCCTCAGCTGCTATCTCTTAACTCAACAGCGCAATGTCATAGCCACTAGCAATAGATTAAATTAAATTATGGGGTTTTACGTGCCAAAACCAGTTCTGATTATGAGGCACGCCGTAGTGGGGGACTCCGGAAATTTGGACCACCTGGGGTTATTTAACGTGCCCCTAAATCTAAGTACACGGGTGTTTTCGCATTTCGCCCCCATCGATATGCGGCCGCCGTGGCCGGGATTCGATCCCGCGACCTCGTGCTCAGCAGCCCAACACCATAGCCACTGAGCAACCACGGCGGGTAAGCCGCTAGCCATAGTAGCGAGTAAAGTGTTGATTATTACTGGAGAAATTAGGGCTAAACTTCTCTTTTCTAATTTCCGCGCTAACTGTGTCACTGTGTCCACTTAGATTTCAACGTATTTTCTCACATTCAAACCGTTTTGGGGCAGTGTGATGTGTGGTGCGCGACGGTGATATTTGTGGTGTACGACAAGGTGCGGTGCATTTCAAACAAGAAGCAGACGACAAGGAGAGCGCGCGCCGCTCTACCGCGCCACGACGAAAACGACGACGCCGAAGAGCGGCCAGCACGTGAACACGCGGCACAAGAAAAGAAATCGAAAGAAAAAAGCCAATCCAATCACAAAAGAACACGGAGCCTCGAGCAGCCAATCAGAAATCGACGAATCGACCAGAGCAGCAGAAAAAGGAGCCGCGCTGGCAGTAGGGGGAGGAGTTCCAGAAGCGACACCAGGACAAGGTCGGCCACCGGATCGGGAGCTGAAGACGGCCGTCGGGTTCCGGACCCGAGCCACCAGGACTTCACCCGGCCGGGGCCTCCTGCCAACCCATTCCTGGGAGTCGCCACTCTTCCTGATCGTAAACAGCTGCCCGAGGCCGGCTAGCGACTGCGCCCGTGGGCAGGACGAGAGCTGTCGGGCTACGGGCCCGAGCTCCACGACCAGCTGCCCGACCAGAACGCCACCACCGTCGGCTAGTGCTGCCGAGCCGCCTGTCTTCTCCCACCGAGCCAGAGCTGCCACGCTCTGGTAGCCTGTACGACGTTCCGACACAACGTCTTTTGGTGAGATCAACAACGCTTCTCTCGTCGTCTCGTCTCCGCTTCGCTGGGTCGAGACTGTAGTGCATACGCACACCCGCAGCCTGCCCGAACTTGCCTCATATCATTAGCGTTCCACCTGCGTGTTTTCATGTTATCGTTGTGTGTTTGTTTTTATGGGTTAATGTTCATTTCGAGTTTCATTAAAAGTTTGTGTGTTTCCCAACCAACGGCTTTGTCCTCGATTGGGTTTTGGGAGGCTTCGCCTCAGAGAACTGCCAGAAAATATTAACACAAAAGAACCTGCTCATCACTAATTGGCGTCCGCTGGACAGGACGAAGCCGTTTGTTTTCTTTTTTGTTGTTGTTAGTTTAAGAGCGTAGCAACATGGCTAGCACGCGAGAGCTGTTAGCTTTAGCGGAACGCATGGGGCTTGAGGGAGCAGAGCTAAAAGCGTGGTTCGCCAAGCAGGAGGCACGAGCGCGAGAAGAACGCGCTGCAGAGCGAAAAGAAAGGGCCGCCGAACGAGAAGCGGAAAGAGATCAGCTTGAGCGCGAGGCACGTCTGTTGCAGTTGCGTCTCAAGATCGCGGAGGCGGAACGGGCACGCTCCCTGAGACAGATTCGCGAGCTGGAGTCCTATGCAAGCTCTATTGAGCAAACGTTTGACGCAGGTTCCAGACTCAGCAGTTCGAAATATCTGTCTAGTGATTGCCCCGAACGCCGTCGCGGCCTTCCGTTCGAAAAAGGCACGCAACCAGGGGGCAGCCGAGAATTAAACAAGGAACAGACCAGCCTAGATCCTGAAATTAACCTCAAGGAGGCTGATGATAGCTCGGAGAGCAGGGAGCAGGCAACTGCCAATGAGATCGAGGCACCCATGCGCACATTGGATAAAGAGGCAAAAATGCCTTCAGAAAGCCCGATTGACTGGGCAATGGTGCGCAGTGGTAGTGACCTCGAAGAGGACACCACCGACAAGCAGGTACGCTTGCGAACCAGTGCAGTTGAAAGCACATGGCATAAAGAGGCGCAGATACCTCAAGAAAGCCCGACTAATTGGGCAAAGGTTCGCAAAGCCAATGGCGTCGAAGAGTGCGAGGCGAGCGATGAAATGCTCCCCCACTCTTCCGGTGTACCACTTGCGGTGGTGATAAGTGGCCTCAATATGGTTGAGGACCACTCGAATAACTCACCTCAAATGAGGATATTTTCGCCTGCCTGCAATCCCGAAGGCCACATAGGCCAATGTAAAATGTACATGAGTACATATGTTTTCAGCAACTGTACTAGTACAGAAGTAGTCAGTAGAAAGACAACGAATGCAAAGGATCAAACAAATGAATTGAGAGAAAATCCGCATGGCAGGGCAGCGTATACTAATAACGCGCTCATGGGAAGTGTGCAGGATTGCATGCCAGGAGGGATGTTCGACAAATCATGGTTTATTTCTTCCCGAGGGCGCGCTACGGACATGTCGGAAGCTTATCTGGGAGATTGTAACGACGATGCATCGCCTACGCATTCATCAGTGAATGGTGACGGGGCGGATCGGTCTTCTTTGGTGTCGGCTGAAGCAGAAAGCATTTCATCAGGGATGCTGAGTGAACGCTTGTGCAACCAGTCAAAGCGACACGTCAGCATCGCTGGAGTGGTCTTTGCGAGATATGTGTCTCAGTGCACGTATGCAGCACATATTTCGTTTCATGCCAGGCACTCCCAGTCTGTGACTTTCGAACCAATGAAGCCGCTCAGTCAGGTAAATCAGGGTATCACAGGGACGCACTTCCCAAGACTGAACAGGGTGGTTCCAGGGCTATCATCTCAAACGCAGAAAAGACGCACGGTTCGTCTCATCTGGGACGCAATAACTTAAGAAACTGATGATTAGCCGGTTGCCATATCAGGATTTTGACATTGGACGGAAACAGATTTGTTGTGAATAGAGGACTTGGTCTGCAACTTTGAAGTATTTGAAGTTTTTTTTTTTTGTGAGTTTTATGATGTGTATGCTCAGCGAACTTTAACGGCTGAACAGTGAACGCCCAATGAGTGTTGTGTTTTGAGCATAAGTGTAAAAGGTGTCGCGCACTGACCGGCAGTTTTTCCTGTGGAAAGACTTGTCCCAAAAAGGGGCTTATGTGATGTGTGGTGCGCGACGGTGATATTTGTGGTGTACGACAAGGTGCGGTGCATTTCAAACAAGAAGCAGACGACAAGGAGAGCGCGCGCCGCTCTACCGCGCCACGACGAAAACGACGACGCCGAAGAGCGGCCAGCACGTGAACACGCGGCACAAGAAAAGAAATCGAAAGAAAAAAGCCAATCCAATCACAAAAGAACACGGAGCCTCGAGCAGCCAATCAGAAATCGACGAATCGACCAGAGCAGCAGAAAAAGGAGCCGCGCTGGCAGTAGGGGGAGGAGTTCCAGAAGCGACACCAGGGGCCGTATTCTGTAACGCTTCGGTTTTCGAAGGATTCGGTTTGGCGGTGGCGTCACATTGGGGCGGTCTGTTGACGTAATGAAAACAAGTGAAAAGACAGAGACCAATCGGCGCGAAGGTTTCTTTTTGTGGCAGTGAACGTCACAAACCGAGTAAAAATATAGCAATTTACGAGCACTTCTTGGTAAATAAAAATAATTTGTTCATGGTATTGATGAGGTTTATATTTTTCATCATGAAACGTGTGTGAGTTGTACTGGCGGTGAGTGACTTAACGAATTTCGTTTACTTCGATTGAACCATTTATGCCGCTAGGTGGGACGTCGTACGCTAACTTCGCGTTGCGCCCAAAATACACACTCAAGTTCCTCGCACAGTCGGAGCGCTGTCTCTTTTGAGAATCTGAATAGTCGCCGAAATCCCTCGTCTGTCATCTCAAAGGCGTCTTGTCGACGTCGAGGTTGTCGCTCTCTATCACGGAGGCTCGCTAAAAGCACGATAACAGGCGCCACAGGCACCGCACACGCCGTCATTTTGCTCCGAGTGCCGCGATTTCGCCCGTGCACACGGCACGCACAGGCTCTGCACACGGCACACCGCGCTTCGGATCAGACCGAAGCAGTGCACGCGGCTTCGCTTCGTAGCAGACGACAAATTCGGTTTCCGCGTGATTGACATGTGCGTGACGTCATCAAAAAATGCGTTCGCGCCCTGAGGCGATGGCGTCACCCAGCCGGCGACCAATCGCTGCACGCAAACCGAATCCTTCGAAAACCGAAGCGTTACAGAATACGGCCCCAGGACAAGGTCGGCCACCGGATCGGGAGCTGAAGACGGCCGTCGGGTTCCGGACCCGAGCCACCAGGACTTTACCCGGCCGGGGCCTCCTGCCAACCCATTCCTGGGAGTCGCCACTCTTCCTGATCGTAAACAGCTGCCCGAGGCCGGCTAGCGACTGCGCCCGTGGGCAGGACGAGAGCTGTCGGGCTACGGGCCCGAGCTCCACGACCAGCTGCCCGGCCAGAACGCCGCCGCCATCAACCCCTGCTGCCAAGCCGTCTGCCTTCCCGGGAATCGCCACCCTGCCCGATAATCTACTACTGCTGCCCGAGGCCGGTGAGCGTCTGCGTCCGTGGGCAGAACCTGAGCTGTCGGGCTACGAACCCGAGTGCCACGATCAGCTGCCCGACCAGAACGCCACCACCGTCGGCTCGTGCTGCTGAGCCGCCTGTCTTCTCCCACCGAGCCAGAGCTGCCACGCTCTGGTAGCCTGTACGACGTTCCGACACAACGTCTTTTGGTGAGATCAACAACGCTTCTCTCGTCGTCTCGTCTCCGCTTCGCTGCGTCGAGACTGTAGTGCATACGCACACCCGCACCCTGCACGAACTTGCCTCATATATTAGCTGTTCTAGCAGCGTGTTTTCATGTTATCGTTGTGCGTTTGTTTTTATGGGTTAATGTTCATTTCGAGTTTCATTAAAAGTTTGTGTGTTTCCCAACCAACGGCTTTGTCCTCGATTGGGTTCTGGGAGGCTTCGCCTCAGAGAACTGCCAGAAAATATTAACACAAAAGAACCTGCTCATCACAGGCAGAAAACGAAACTATGCACGTTAAACAACATCAGGTGGTCAGAAATATTTCGGACACCTCCCCTGCGGCGTGCCTCAGTACCCACTATGCAGTTCCGAGACCTTTGAACCCAATAATTTATCAGGCCTTTTTTTACAGCCTTGTTACATCTGCCACTAGCAATACATTACTCCATTGACAAGTTATGACCCATTGACAAGTTAGGCTTGGCGCTCTTTGGCCCGCATCTGGCCCTTGCGCAACTAAAACACACCTTCAACATCAAACACATTTTTTTTTGCGAAACGAAACTGTCCATGCTGAGCCTGACCGCTTTCAGCCTGAAAGGAGCTGGGAGGTGGACCTGGCACACCTCGAGTCCCAGATTGACCCGAACACAGCGGCCATTGTGGTGAACAACCCGAGCAATCCGTGCGGCAGCGTCTTCAGCAAGCAACACCTGAAGGACATCCTGGCGGTGGCCGCGAAGCACTACCTGCCCATCATCGCCGACGAGATAAACGAATACATCGTAAGCAACTGTGCAGCCTTTTTTATAGGGACAACCGTGGCCTCTGAGATCCGGCGGTGAGCGCGGTGTTTCGCCCGTGCGCGCCGCCCAATTTCGGAGGCTATGTGATAACCATCGAGCTTGATACGCAGCTCACTAGAGGAAAATATCGCACAAGAATTGTTGATTCACGAATTTGCCTTCGATTTGGCATGAATTACCTTCGAAAGCGCAGCACAGTTTCTTCCTCTTTTTTTTTCTTCTTTGCCATTAATTGGTGTTCCGTGCCAACGTCAACGTTCCCTAAATCAGTTGAGCGTTTTACTTCCACAAGTACTTCACTTTATTAGGTAATCTCCAGAGCGTAGGCACAACACGACACTTTCGAGTATTTGCCAGTCGCTAAATGCATATTACGCTGCGTAACTTCTCTCAGCGCAGATAATGACTAATATTTTAGAACATATATTATTTCTGTATTGTTCTAAGAGCCATTGAAAGGCAGGAAGTAGAAGTTGAATGAGAGAGACTACTGCCATGCAACAAGTTTGTAGAGAACGATGGCCTTCAATGATGTTAATACAACACACACAAGGGAGCTCGAAGCCAAGATGATAAATTTAGGCCAAATCCATGTGCCACTTCGGAGCATTTCCATTCTGGATGAAGAGCCATGCCTCAAATTCATAATTCGGACATGCTCGCCAAATTAATCAGTAAGGTATATTGAACTCTAGATACATATCTAGGTGATTCATATCACTTCGAGCAGCAGTTTATC